>NW_004524913.1:461446-464932 GCF_000260255.1 Octodon degus
AATGCTGATATCTTGTATTCTGAGTAACTAATTTAAAGATAACAGTATGCAATATATTAACTCATTAACCTCCAATTATCTTCTTTTCCAATTTTCTTCTATATTTTTTCTCTCAAAAATTGGTTCTAGATATTCTAACAGCAGCATAAGGTGGATCCTGTGACATTGTCAAAACAGAAGGTTGTGAGTACATTGCTGACAACTCTGTGAATGTGTCTTCTGATTTATAGGACTGTACATTCACAAATGTGTACAGTGACTAACTCTGTAGTAAGGTTTGATTAGCTAACATCTTGGTTCTCTAAAAAATATGGAGAAAAACCTTTTTTGGCTGTAATACTGGACACTAGACTTCTTTTAGTTACATTTTCCAATGTTTTGTGGGCTAATGTCTCCTATATTCTTATCTTCTTTTTCAGACTATCAAAATATGATACTTCTTGAATAAACATAATTAAATATTTCTATGTCTCCTTTCAACAAGTCAGGATGAAATGGATACCCTCCTTAATGTAAAGCATTTTCATAAATTCAGATCACTGGGTCTTCTATAACCCCTTACAGATAAGAGACCAAAGTTAAGGTAGGGAGGAAGTAGGATAGAAGAAATAAAACCTAGGTTAAAAAAAATAAGAAGAAAATTGAGGTTTAGAAATTGTTTTTTAATAAAAACCCCAGCTTCAAGACAAAAAAGATATTCAAGCCTTTTTCCCTTCCTGGAAACTCCCAATATAAATCCTAAAAGTCCTTTCACAGTACACCTGTAAACCTAAGCTCTTAACCTGTTCTTTTTACCTATAATTGCACTTACTCCATCCTCAGGGAGCAACAATGTTTGTGGGAAACATCTTTCAAAATGACCTGTATTGTAACATGACAGACAGTAAAAATGCACATGTTAGATCACCCATCTTGAACATACCCCTTAGGTGTACCCCAATGTGGCTCATACTGTTTCTCACTTTTGAGTACCTGCACTCCTCTCTTGAATGCACTCTATGCCTCTGTCTAGTAAAACCTTCTCTTACAGCTTACTGACATGTCCTGAAATTTTTTTTTTACCTAGAGAAGAGTCAGCAAACCTACAAACTTCTTCTAAAAGAGTGGGTGAAGCTCTTTATTCCAGCCTTAGAAATGCCTACTCTCAGCCTAGTGACAAGTCCATGCACTTTTCTTGTTCATATTGCAGTGGAAATTCTAATAAAGCCTCCTAGGAGGCATATTCTTGCCTCTTTGTAGCTTTTATCTTGATCAGAGCATATTCAGCCAGCACACTAAGAGTTGGTAATACCACAGGCTGCTGATGCCGAAAGCAGCCAGGAACTGGGGCTGGTAACACTGAGGGTGATCAGCAGTCAAAGAAGGGCAGAGAACAACAGAGAGTTGCTGGGGATCCACCATATCTTACTTACTGCAGAGAGAATAATTGGAGGGCCACCAACAGCAACAGCTAATAGCCCCTGGCATTCAAAGCTCAGGGCTGTTAACACTAAAAGAACTGTGCTTTGTCATAGGTTTTTATATGAATTAAGCAAAAGAACTCTCAGCTGACTGGTAACACCATGAAAACTAGCAGGTTTACTGCCACAAGCCCAGGGTTGGGGAAGGAAAACACTTGTTTTAACCAGCTAAAATTTAGTGAGAAACAAATAAGAATACACAGCTTTTTTAGCCTAGGGAACAAAGCAAAAAATATAACAGGGAAATCCTGAAAAGGACAAAGCCTCAGAAAGGCTAAGACAAGTTATTCTCTAATTAGCTCAGAAACTACACACAGACACAAAGGAAACCACAACTGGTTAACTCAAAATAGACCGGAGATTTAAATGTAGAAGTTAATTCTATAAAACTATTAGGTGAAAGTCTTTCTGATCTTAGGCAAAGTTTTGTTTGTCTTGTCTTATTTTGCTTTGTTTTGTTTTCTTTGCAGTGTGATGAATTCAGCCAATAAAATCCAGGCTCTTCTGCACAAAGAGCAAATTTGCAAGTGAAAATCAGCGACATTTATTGAACATCATGAGAAGTTATGCCCTGAGCAAGTTTTCTGGCATGAAGGGTTGTGACAGGATGACAGAAAAGCAAAAGCATTACACACAGAGCAAGCTCAGTACACAACACAGCAGCCCACAGATAAATCAGGCTTTTGGATTTTAAAGGACAGATGTCTACACTAAATCCCTAGGTATGATTGACAGGAATGATTGACAGGGTGCTATGTCATCTCAGGGAATCTCAACATATGTGCCTGTCCCTGAAGCCATTCTAATCTTAATTACATGCATGAGATGTAATGCCTACTTGGGAACCCTCAATCAGGTTGGAATAGGGTGAAGGTGACTGGAGGTCAGGCTAGACGATCCAACGTGCTTGTGCTCTTGTCTAGAGAATCAAAAGTTTACTGAGGTTTTTTTTTTTTAATGTTATGCTCTACCTCTTGAGACAGGGTCTTCCTAAGTCACTACTTTTTGCCCAGGCTTGGATTAAACTTATCCTTCTTCCTCAACCTCCCAGAGCAGTGGGATTACAGGCATATGTCACCACATCCAGCTGGAATAAAGTTCTTAGCTGTGACTCCAAAGCTATTCTCCATGAAATAAAAAAATAATAATAAATGGGTTAGCAAGATAGCTCAGCAGACTAAGGGTCTGCTGAGGCAAGCACAAAGACCAGGGTTAGACTCCAGGCACCACATGTCACACAGGCCCTGCCCCCAGGGCATGAGCCTGCCACAGAGTCTGGGTGGAGTGGCACATGCCTGTAATCTGAGCACTTGGGAGGCTGAAAACAGGAGTATCACTATGAGTCTGAGCTATGTAGTGAGACCCTGTACCAAATACATAAAATAATAATAATAGTAAATTTGATTCCATAGAAATTAAAAGATATTGGACCAGGTAGAGTAGTGCATATTTTTAATTCCAAACACTCAGGAGACTGAAGAAGGCCAGCCTGGTGATTTAGTGAGAAACTATCAAATTAAAAATAGAGGTGGGGGCAGGAAGTAGCTAAGAATATAGCTCAGTAGGATAGCATCTCTGGGTTCAATCCCCACTGCCACCAAAAAATCAGTATTCATAACAGCATTGCCAGTAAGAGTCTAAAATTCAAAATAATCTAAATTTCCATCAAGTGTTGATAATGTAAACCAAGTAAAACTATACCCATGCAATGTTATACACTGCACAATAAGAGAAAATAAACCAAATGAATAGGTATACCAATATGAATGAACCTCAAAAACATTATACTAAGTAACAGAAGCCAGAAAAAAACAGGTAAATACTTTATGACTGTATTTCTATGAAATTGATAGAAAATATATAACTGTAGAGATAGAAAAAGCAGTGGTTGCTTGGGGCTGAAAGTTTGTGTGGTGGTGAATTGAAAATGATTGCTAAGGGGGGCTGGTGAGATGGCTCAATGGTCTAAAGCACCTACTTAGAACAAGCTCAGCAAAGCACAGGGACCGCGGTTCAATCCCCCAGC
>NW_004524913.1:465032-484101 GCF_000260255.1 Octodon degus
GTGGGGCTGGTGAGATGGCTCAGTGGTCTAAAGCACCTACTTAGAGCAAGCTTCGCAAAGCACAGGGACTGCGGTTCAATCCCCCAGCACCACATGCCAGCCAGCCCCTCCCCCTGGTGGGCTGATCTGGCCACACACACACACACACACACACACACACACAAATAAATAAATAAATAAAACAAATCTGAAAAAAAGAAAATGATTGCTAAGAAAGTATTTTAGGATGAAAGAATTATTTTAAGATTACATTGTAATGAGCATGCACCTCTGAATTAATTTACTATAAATTAGCAAACTGTACAGTTACACTTGATAAACTTTATGTACATAAATTACATCTTAATCAATTTGATAAATAACTACAAAAACTTCAGAATATGGAAAATATGGGCAACAGTCATTGTCAAATATACATAGCTAAAAGAATATGAAATAGGAGAAATAAAGAGTTGGGCATGAGGACAGTGTGAAATAGGCAAGAATTTAGTCCTCGTTACATATGCAAGGGCTAAAGTGTTACAGTTGAATGGAACAATGATGGTCCAGGTTTTGCATAAGATGGGGAAGGAATTACCAAACATATACCCAGCAGTACCTAGTAGGCAGCTATGTTTATTAAGGATCATAGGAAGTTGGGTTTATAACCAGTCTGTCAACAAAGATGTCTGAGTGAGAGAAAAGTGCTACACAATGGTGAAAGACACCAGCAGCAACAGGACAAAAGGGGGAAGAGTACTGGCAACTCAGGCTTCTAGAGTTAAAGGCAGACATCTGTGCATGTGGTGCCTCCCACTGAATCTCTCATGGAGCCAGTACCCTGGCACCAGTGTACTCACATAGGGCATCAGCTAGTTCCTAGCCTTTTGTTATTTTATTTTCTATCTCTTTTAGCAAAATGGAAGCAGGAATAACCACCGGCTGCTATTTCGAACTGAATGGAATTCAATCACCTATCTCCTTTGATTCTATTTGTGCTATCCTGACCACCCAACCCTGGTATCTTAAAATCTTTTAGGGAAGTTGAAGGAAGATATTTAATCATCTATAGCTATTTCAGGCTGAATAGGGGCATTGATCCTCCATATACAGAGACCCATCTTCTGAAGGTATCTTGCTGAACTGTACATGGGAGCAGGTTTTGATCTTGAGTTATGGTCATCAGCAAGTAGTGTAATGGTTTCCAAACAGGAAGAAACAAATTTGATAAAGATATTCAGTGTGTGAGATCTAAGTAGTAAGCCAAGAAAAAGGATTAATAAAGGCCATGTACTAAATAGTAACAAAGATTCCCAATTGCAGGCATTTGGTAAGGGCACCTCTGACTCAGTTTTTTTTTTTTTTTTTACAGACCTTAGAAGCTTAGATAGTCGGTTTCTATGTTGTGTCTTATTATTTTAGATCTATTGACAAAGGAATATTTTTAGGGATAAACATAGCTCCTTTGTTTAAGCTAACAGATGTAATACCTTACAATGTTGTATAGGCACTGCTATTTGTGAGTCTATCTAATCTTGAAGGAAGGCAATGCTCTGAGCAAGTCTGTCTAGGCTGTCTGGTAAGTTCTTAGGTGTCTGTTTACAATAAGAAAAGGATGTGATTAGCTTTAAGGTCCTAGGCAAGTGGTCACAGTTTATTATCTCTACTAGAGGTTGTTTTTTAAAAGGTGAAAGATTTATATGATTTGAAGAGAAACCAGAGTATAGAGAGGTTGTTTTTTAATAATCCAAAATCATTCAAAAAGAAACACACAGGGCTGGTGAGATGGCTCAGTAGTCTAAAGCATCTACTTGGAACAAGCTAAGCCAAACAAAGCACAGGGACTGAGGTTCAGTCCTCCAGCACCACATGCCAGCCAGCCCCGCCCCCTGGTGGGCTGAGCTGGCCACACACACACAGAATAAATAAATAAATAAACAAATAAATAAAATTAAAAAAAAAAAGAAACACACAGACACATACACACATACAAACCCAAGAGATGTCATGTTATAACTCAGAAAAGGGGCCTTAAATGTAATAAATGAGATAATATCAAAACAACACATGCAATTTACTTAGGGAGAACAAATTATTTTACTTATTTGGCTTAACAGAGTGGTTAGTATTTTTTTTATAAAAGAGACTTGATTCACAGGTGTATAAATTTTGTGGTCTCGCTTTTGTCTTCTGTTATATCAGGTGGTTTGGTTTTTCCATTAGCGAGATGGATCCATCTGTCAATTGTCTGTAAATGGCAGAAGGAGTGGATAATAGCGTTAAGGTCTTTTTCTGACAGCTTGACTATTTCATGGAGACCGGCATGGTACCAGTAACTCTGTAGCCAAAACTTTATCAATAATTGGCTTTAGGAATCAACAGGGGTGAATAGAGGAGCAAACACATTGAAACTACTCAGAGAAAATCAAGTAAAACACAGGGAATTAGTACAAAGAGAGGAATATACATCCTGATGCCAAAATCAAGGTGAGGTGGAAATATGTAGATCAAAGAAAACATAGACATAGGACCTTATAAAATGAGGGAAAAACACATGAGACTGCCTACAAAACAGCTGCCTTCACACAAGCAGGAATCCCACTGTGCAAAGTTTCTAAAAATGTGATGAACTCCAATACTGTGGCCAAATCAGGCCACACAGGACAGACTGGGATGTGATGCCCCTCACCCCTTTTGCCTACCTCTACAGAGTATGCTACAACCTGACAGCAGATTTCATTGGCACACAAAGGGGAACATGACTAGGAAACTGCACTCTCAGCAACAGGAGGGCAGACTTTTCCTTTTTGGTCCTGCACCAAAGCAGCTAACTGGAACCATTGGCAACAACAAGCTTAGGGACTACCATGAACACAGTAAAAGTAATGAGTGGAAGAGTGTGGCTATTCCTGTTTCATGACCAGTGGCCTGACAGAGAGATACAGACACCTGGGATTTAAGCACCCTTGGGACACTGCAGAGCAATGAGTAGGAAGTTGGCACTCCCTCTGATGTTGAGATTACAAGGGGTCTGAGAAGCCTCGGATAGTTTCCTTGTTGGTGAAAGGAACCTCCCTAACCCTGCAACAAGCTGCATGACAGGATAGAGATGTAAGTGCAGGAGGCTATGCATGGACTGGGAGGAGCCAACTGCACATGGGACTGGGAGCAGCCCTGATTGTCTCTGCCTGAGTGTGCCACAGCAAGTGGGAGAGATACAGAGACAAACAGGGTAAGGAGAGATGGGTGGATGACTAAGAGACATACAGAAAGCTGCTATCTGAAGACTCTGACCCTGGCACCCACTTCTGGAGGGCAAGATCAGCCAGACACCCAGCACTGATCATACTGCATACTTAATAGGTTTTCCCAGAATAGTTTGGGACTTTGATTTGGACACCACTATAAAACTGTGGACATCGGAGGAATTTGTGTCTGTGTTTCTTTGTTTCCTTTTTCTTTTTCTATCTGTCTGCGTGGTTTGTTGTTTGCTTTCAGATTTTTTTTGGGGGGGAGGGGTGTTTTTTTGTTTGTTTGTTTTTGTTTTAATTAATTTTACTGTGAAAAAATAGCAAAGAGACAATTTCAAAACAGGTTAATGGGGCAGTTACAATAGTTAATACATCACATATTATCTTTGTAGTAGTTATTCATAGTACAAGATGTAGAAATGATATCTTGTCTAAACACTATTAGTTAAAAGCTTTCTTCTCATTGAACTAAGAGAAAGAAGCAGTGTATCTATGCTAAGTATTATATATATACATATATATATTTCACTACAAAATGGTCCTTCATTTATATCCCCATTTTTGTTTACTTTTGTCAGAGATGGGTATTCTGTTGTCATTCAAATACTGTAGATGCATGAATTCAGGAAAGTAATCCAATATAGTTCAGTAGTCCGTAATAGTAGTGGGTTATCTGCAGGACTGGCAATGCCACAAGTTGTTGACTTGAGCCTTTTACAGCTCAGCATATTAATATAGCTTTACTTTTTATACCTCATTTATATACTTTTCTGCTGGGTAGTTAGGACCAAGATAAACCAAGACCTATATAACAAAAAAATGTAATTTTTGAATCTGACAAGGTCAGTCAAATCCCCTCAGGCTTTATGCTGAAACTCTGTACATCAGCTTGCAGATCCTTTGTCAGTGTCAGCCATGTGGATAAGTCACAGTGATTGCTTGGCCAATGTGCTTTCTGTGAAAGCCTGAGAGAATGTTTTCTCTCCATGTGACTCTCCTTAGGCACACTCTACATCATCAATCACTTTTGGGAGGGGTGTTTTTTATTTTGTTCTGTTCATCTTCTTTCTCTCTTTCATCAACTATCTTTCTTGATTTTTAGATATTTTCCTGTGAGTGAACAATGTCCCTAGTCTTTCTGGTTTCCTTTGAAGTTCCATTCTCTTTTATTCCTTCTCTCTTGTCTTGAGTGCTCTGCAACATACTTTGTCCCCTAGGGTTGTTTTTATTATATTTGTCTCAATTTACCTATTTTATCCACTATCACTGTAAATCCCCCCAAAACAGGGCAAAATCACTCTACTAAAGGGAAACTCCATTCATACAACTTCTTGATTTATATTGGATTTTGTTGTGTAACTGTAGATCTTGCTGCTATTTTTTTTAAGAATACAAAATAGTAATAAAATCCCAAGCATTGGAAATGATACAAAGGGGCCGGCGAGATGGCTCAGTGGAAGTACTTCCTGGACAAGTGCAAGGGCCTGAGTTCTGCCAGAAAAAAAAAGAAATGATACAAAATTTCACTAAATAACGTAATAGAAATTTAACAATTGTTGAGATATTGCATAAGGTTATCTTCAAATTAGTTGTTGAAGTTACAGGTTATAATGTGCAAAATTAGTTTTAAAAAACAAAACAAAACAACAACAAAAAAGTTATAAGAAATTAAAAAGAAGAGGGCCTGCCAAATAGCTCAGCAGATTAAAACACCTGCTTAGGTAGATGCAGAGGCCGGGGGTTCTATCCCTAGGCCTGCCTTGCTGGCCCCATCCTCGGGGTGTGCAGAGACAGCAATTGAAACTGGGCATGGTAGAGTACACCTATGATCCCAGCACTTGGAAGGCTATAAACAGAAGGATCACTATGAGTCTGATCTACACAGTGAGACCCTGTACACCCTGTATACCCTGTTCTAAATACAAAAAAAAAAACAAATTAAAAAGAAAAAATAAGAATAAAAAGGAAAAAAATAAGCATTAACTGCTCCTTTTGAAAGACCAGCAGAAATCGCCAGTACAATTATCCAAATTATGCGACATTTATACATAAATATAACTTTTCCCTTTCTTCTTTTGTCCTTGTCCTCATCTCAGTTTTTCCTTCTGATTGAACAGATTCTTTCCCTTTCACAGTATTTTTTATGACTTTCAGATTTTATTTATTCTTACAGGTTCTCATGCTAGTGAGACAATATGCTTGCACTCATGGGTCTGATTTACTTCACTTATCAATACAGTCTCTATTTGGATACATTTATCTTGAAAAGACTTGAATCTATCTATTTTCATAGCTAAATACTAAGAAATTGTGAAAAAATAACACATCTTTTTTATCCATTCCTCAGTTGGTAGGCATGTGGGTTATTTCCAAGATTTAAAACATTTTTTAAATTTATTTATTTAGTTAGTTCAGGCTCTCACTATGCAGCTCAGACTCATAGTGCAACTCCTGTCTCAGCCTCTCCAGCATATGATTGCAGGTATATGCCACCACAACCTGGTTTCGGTGGGCCGAACAGCATGCGGAACCAGGAATCAAACTCAGGTCCCTATGATTGCCAAGCAGGAGCCTAGACAAACAAGGTATCTCCACAGACCATGTTTGCAAGATTCAGCTATGACAAATTGCACTGCTATAAACATAGGTGCACATATATCACTGTGGTATGATGATTTTAGTTCTTTTGGAAAAATACCTAGGAGGGGATTAGCTGACTAAGACTTCCAATCCTAGCTTTTTCAGAAATTTCCATACTGATTTCCAAAATGAGTTTACCAGCCTGCATTCCCAAACCCTCTCCAGTATTTGTTATTGATTGATTTCTTGAAGATAGTGATTCTTTCTGGGATGAAATGGAATCTCACTGTTGTTTTAATTTGCATCTCTTGAATGACCAGCAATGTAGAACATTTTTCCATATATTTATTTGCTGTTTGCATCGCTTCATTTGTAAAGTGTATAATGATCTTAGGTGCCCATTTTTGGATTGGGTGTTTGAATTTTGAAGGCCTGATTTTTAAAAATTCTTTATACATTCTTATTCTTATTCTTATTCTTATTCTTATTATTTTGTATTTTAGGGAAGGGTCGATAGGGTGTTCAGGGTCTCACTACTAGATCGGACCTGTAGTGTTCCACCTGTTTACAGCCTCCCAAGAGCTGGGATTACAGGCCCACACCACCATGCCCCATCTCTTTCGATGTCTCAGCATGCCCCAGGGGCGGGGCCAGCAAGATAGGCCCGGGAATTGAACCCCTGGCCCTTGACCTGCTTGCAGGCACTTTAATCCACTGAGTTATTCGGCTGGCCCTTCTTTATATATATTCTAGATAGGAGTTCTTTGACTAAGGGATAAGCCTCTATAATTTTTTCCCAATTCTTGGGCTTTCTTTTTACTCTATTGGTGAATTATTTTGACATGCAAAACCTTTTCAAAAAGAAGAGATTCTAATTGTTGATTATTTGAAGTATTTCCCATACATTTTGATTTTTGTTCACCAACTCTCTACCTACCACTATGTATTTAAGATTTCTATTTAATTTGTCCTCCAAAAAATTTAATGTTTCAGTTTCAATATTTTTTTTATTTTTCTAATGTGTTTAGTACAGGGTCTACTGGGGCTCACTACATAGATTGGACTCGTAGTGATCCTCCTGTTTTCAGCTTCCCAAGCACTGGGATTACAGGAGCGTGCCACCATTCCCAGTCTCAATTGCTGTCTCAGTGTGCCCTGGGGTTGGAGCTGGCTGGGCAGGCTAGGGATTGAACCCCAGTCCCTGTGCCTGCCTAAGCAGGCACTTTAGTCTGCTCAGCTACCTGGTTGGCTCTCAATTTTAATATTTAAATCTTTGTTCCAATTTGACTGCAGTATTGTACATGATAAGAGACATGGTTCTAATTTCAGCCTTCAGCATGTGAAAATTCAGTTTCCCAACACCATTTATTGAAAAAGCTGTTTCTTCCAGTGAACATGTTAGACCCCTTTGTCAGAGATAAGGTGGCTGAGTGTATTTGTAGTTGTGTGTGCATCTTCTCATCTATTCCATTGATTCTCAAGTCTGTTTTTCTGCCATCACCATGCTGGTTTTATTAAAGTAGCTTTGTAGTATAATTCAAGCCAGGGATTGTGATATTTCCTGCCTTTGTTTTGTGGTTCACGATTGCTTTTGCTATTCTAGATCTCTTGTGGTTCCAGATAAATTTTAGGAATGTTTTCTCTAGACCTGTGAGGTATACTCATGGTGTTTTAAGCTGGATTGCATTGAATCTGTATAACAATTTGGAGAGTACGGTCATTTTCACAATGTTGATTCTTCCTATCCAGGAGCAAGGAATGTATTTCCATTTTCTAAAATCCTCTTCAATCTCTTCTTTCAGAGTATTATAATTTTGGTTATATAAGTCTTTTACTTCTTTTGTACCATCCTTGCATCCCTACAGTGAATCTCATGTGGTCATGGTGTATAATCTTCTTGATTGCTTGATGTATTCTGTTTGCTACTATTTTCTTGAGAAAGTAATGCACTTTTGCATCTATGTGCATTAGGGTGATTGGCCTATAGTTCACTTTTTTTGTTGAATCTTTCTCTGATTTTGGTATCAGAGTAATACTTGCCTCCCTGAATGAGTTTGGGAGAATTGCTTCCCTTTCAATTTGTTTGAAGAAAGTGAGAATAATAGCTATTAATCTTCTCTAAATTTGTTTAAAATTAAGCTGTGAATCCATCAAGGGCTGGGCTTTTTCTTTGTTGGTAGGTTTTTTACTACATTTTTTTAATTTCACTGATTGATATTAGATCATTGAGAATTTTTATATCTTCTCGGTCTGGCTTTAATAGTTTGTATGTATGTAGGAATCTGTCGATTTCTTCCATATTTTCTATTCTGTCAGAGTAAAGATTTTAGAAATAGGTACTGATGATCTTCTGAATTTTATAAGGTATATAGTGATTTCCCCATTTTCATTTTTTGTTGTATAAATTTCAATTTTTTTCTGTCTGTTTTGATAAGGTTGGCTAGGGGTTTATCAATTTTATTTATTTTTCAAAGAAACAACTCTTCAACTCATTAATTCTTGGTATTTTCTTCATCTCCATTGCATTTATTTCTGCTCTCATCTTTATAGTTTCCTTCCTTCTTTGGGCTTTGGGCTTGACTTAGTATTTTGTAGAAGCCTGAGGTGCAGCATCAGATTGTTTATTTGCCCTTATTCTGCTTTCCTGATGGGAGAACTTAACACTCCAAATCTTCCTCTTACAATAGCTTTCATAGCATCTTACAGGTTCTGTAAGTTTTATCTGTGGTTTCATTTTATTATGAATATTGTTTAATTTCTTCTTTAATTTCATCTGTGACATTGATTTTTCAGAAGGGTATTATTTAGTTTTTATGTATTTATAGAGTTTTTATTATTTTTTGTCAATAATTTCCAGTTTCATGCATGGGATAATTTCAGTTCTTTTGCATTTACTTAAGCATGTTTTATGTGCTAGCATATGGTCTATTTTGGATAATGTCCCGTGCACAGCTGAGAAGAATGTGTATTCTGACACTGTTTGGTAGAACACTCTGTGATGTTCTAATAAGTATATTTCTTCACAAGTTTGGTTTAATTCTGCCATTTATTTGCTGATTTTTTTGCCTAATTGATCTATCTATTTGTGTCAACTGGGTGTTAAAAGTCCTACAATACAATAACGTTATTGCTCATTAGCTTTTTCATGTCTGTTAAAATTTGTCTTATATAGTTGGGTGCTCCCTCATCGGGTGAATATATATTTATAATTGTTACTTCTTCCTCTTGCAGTTTTCCTCTAACAAGTATGTAGTGACCTTCTTTATCTCTTTTAGGCATACTTGCTTTCACATTGACATTGTCAGTAACCAGAATAGCTACCCCTGCTTTTCTCTGCATTTCTGTCACATGTAGTATTGTTTTCCATTCTTTGATGTTCAGTCCATTAATTTCCTTTTGAGTTAAATGTGTTTCGTGTATGCAGCATATTATTGGATTTTGTTTGATCCAGTTTGCCACTCTGCTCCTTTTGATTTGTGAATTGAAGACTTTTACATTGATGGTTATAATTCATATATATTGGCTTATCTTTGTCATGCTGTTTTGCTATTGTAGGATCCCCATTTTTCCCTTCTGCTTAATTGCTTGCCCTGCTTGGTGGTTCTTTTCTGTTGTTGTCCAAACTGTGTTCATCTTTGTCTCTTTCTAAAGTACCTGTCAGTACTCTTTGTAGGGTTTGTTTGGTTGTCATTAATTTCTTCAGTTGTTCTTTGTCATAGAACTATCTTATCTCTCCATTAATTTAGATAATTTTGCAAGGTACATCAGTCTGGGTTGGAAGCTGTTTTCTTTCAAGACCTGAAATATCTCACACCAAGTTCTTCTTTATTTGATGGTCTGTGCTGAGAAATCTGCCATGATTCTGATAGGCTTTCCATTATAGGTGATCTGTTCCTTCTCTCTAACAGCTTTTTATAGTCTGTTCTTTTGCTCAATTTCTGGGATCTTTATTATTATGTGTCTGGATGAAGATATATTTTGATTATGGATAACTGAATTTCTATATGCCTCCCTTAACTGTATGTCAGAATATTTGCCCATACTTTGAAAATTTTCTGCTACTTCGTTTACAAACAATCTTTTCATGTCATTTGTGTTAATTTACACTATTTTATTGGTATCTGTTAGTCTTATATTTTGCATCATCTTGCACCTGCTGTATTTTTATTTCTTGGTTCCTCATTATTGTTGAGATGTTTACTTTTGTGTTCCCTAGCTGCAATGCTATCCTCAAGCTCTGAAATTCTACCTTCTGTTTCATTCAAGCAGTTTTTCCAGCTTTCAATGGAATTATTAATTCCTGACTATCTGTTTGAATCTGTTTAATGCATTGTAGTTCTTTCCCATATTGTCCATTGAATGTTTCCATCATTTTCTATTCCCTTCTATTTTTATAATCTATGTTTTCTTTAGATGTATTGAGTAATTCTTTCATGATTATTGTCATTTCCTTTTTTACCTGAGAGATTATTTCTGATTTTATTTCCTCCATAGCCCGATGGAGTTTTTTCTTTACTTCAGTTGCTATCATCCCAGAAATTTCAGGTGTGTCACTTCCAAGCTCTTCTATGACCTTATCTCCTGGACTTATTTAGTGTGGACTAGAGGTCTAAGATTGCCTTTTGTTTTTTTCCTTTTGTCATTTTTTAAGCTACCAAAGTTCTCCCTGTGTCTGCATCAATGCTTGGGGGTGAGAGAATACAGGTGAGCAAAGCTTTCAGGAGACTGGGATGGCAGGGTAGGCTCACCAAAGTTCCCACTGTGTGTGATTCAATGTGACTTCCACATTATTGAGGGGAAGGGAGAAAACTGAAGTTCAAGAAGGATCTGATGGTGATATATGCAGCCCAAAGTTTTGCAAGGCCCTTTTGATGGTGGAGCAGTGCAGCGTAGGGATCTCCAAGGCTCCCACAGGTTTCTGGGGCAGTCTTCTCCACACACGGTTTCAGTTCTCTGTGGTAGTCTTCCTGGATGATGAAGGGTTGCATGGGTCAGCCAAGCTCTGCAAGGGTGATGCAATGGGGTCAAAGCTCACCAGGAGCCCTTGGCAGTACTCCAGGTGAGGGCCAGTGGCTGGGCTGAGCCGAGCTCCTGCAAGGGTGGAGGAAGGACAGGAGAGACCAATCAGGTCTCTGTAGGAGTCTTTTAGTTTAGGATGGGTGCCAGGACTCAGAAGAACTCCAGCTATGGTGACGGGTTGGGTGGGGCTAAGCCTACCAGGTCTCCCCAGCAGTCTTCAGTGACGGAACAGACAGCTAGTACCTCCTATTGTTAAAGGTACTAAATTAATAGTTACCAGATGGTATCAGTTTCTAGGGTTTGCATGATGCTATTGTTAGTACTAATTATATAACTTTAACCAGGGTGTCACAGCTGTGGTAATCAGTTCTTCTCACTTGCATGACAACACTGATTATCTCTGGTCATAATCATCACCATATTCAAATATCAAAGGACTGAGCTGTAAGACAATTAGATAACTGCTCACCACTATTAAATTGGGAAGATAGACTCTTGGAACAGGTAAAAACACCAGGAAGCACCTATACCTAGAAGACATCTCAGAGAAATAGACATTTCCTATGGAAGCCTCATTAAGATATTTCCTATGGGAGACTCAGTAAAAATGATAAAGATGTTTAGAATAAGACATTAACAAGCATTAGCACACAAAATAAAAGGAAATTTAGAAAGTAGAAAATGACAAGATGCAAAAGCAAAACTAGGAGCTGGGGAGATGGCTCAGTGAAATAAGCGCTTCCCTAGCAAGCACAAGGGCCTGAGTTCAATCCCCAGTTCTGTAAAAAAAAAAAAAAAAAAGACAGGAAAAAAAAAAGCAAAACTAAACTCCAGATCTCTAGCCCACCAAGAACAAGGCCAGAGTACAATGAAATACAGGACATCTGAAGTCACTCACCTGAATTTTCTGAAATATAGCAGCAGAAGTGGGGAAAAAACAGATTAATGAAGCTATAGAGAAAATCACATTTGAAATGATCTCTCAGGTAAAAAAGAAATGATGATCAAAATGAGTGAGTTAATTAGTGAATCTAGAGTAGACACAAATTTTAAAAATAGGGACACTTAAGAAAATGATGGAAACCATGAATGCCCAACGTAGAGCAGTAGTTTAATCCACAAAACAGATGCGAACTTACCCTAGTATTAAAAATTGCATTGAAAGTAAATATAACTGCTTGAACCAGCAGGAAGACAAAGTATTACATCTAAAAGTCAGGATTATGGTTAATGACCATGAAAAGAAAGATATCTTAAAAATAGCAAGGGACAATGTAAAAATAAATCCTCTAGAGGCAAGTTGATACAAATAAGAAATATAGGATGTATCAGAGTCAATGAGATAGCAGGCAGCAGCATAAAGGCCACAAAACAAACAAACAAACAAAAACCTTTTCACAGAAGTAAAGGCAGAAAACATTTCAACAGTGGAAAAAGAATTTGACATGCATGTCAGTAAGGCACATAGGGACTCCAAATAGCCACAACCAAAATAAGTATACACCAAGACACATAATAATCAAGATTCTAGAAATTCACAAGAACAGGACATTAAAATCTATTAGAAGGGGCAGCCATATAACTCAGTGGACTAAAGCACCTGCTTCGGCGGAGCACAGCAGCCAGGGTTCCATCCCCAGCATGCCATGCCGGCCCTGCACCCCGGGGCGCACTGAGACAGTGATTGAGACTGTGGTGGTGCACCCCTGTAATTCCAGCACTTGGGAGGCTGAAAACAGGAGAATCATTATGAGTCCGATCTACATGGTGAGACCCTGTACACCCTTGTAGATGCAGTCCTAAATACAGAAAATAATAATAATTTTCTTTAAACCCAATCTAACATTTAATAGAAGTGCTATATTTTGTGAGGATATAGATTGGGATCTTGTAGCTGAATGCCCACTGGAGTGGCCTTAGCAGCCTGCTCTGTGGTGCTATCACACCATGTTTAGAGTTCTGCTCTCCAGAGATGTCAGACTGCGTGGGTCAGGCTGGCTTTGGCAATAGCACCTAGGACATGGGTTGTCAGAGGTATGAGTATCAGAATAGCCCAGAGTAGGAACAGTATATCTCTTCCAATTATTTACATAGAGTACTCTGGCATTACCATAAAGGCAGTTTGGAAAAGGAAATGCTCTAAATTGCAGTTCAGAGTGGGGTAAAGAACTCTGTCCTTGTCAGGCATGATGGTGCACACCTGTAATCCCAGTACTCAGAAGGCTGAGACAGGAGGGCTGTTCTAAGTTTGAGGCCTGCGTGGGTTCAGTTCAAGTCCAACCTGAATTACATAGAAAGATCTTGTCTCACAAAAACAAAAACAAAAACAAAAAAATCTATCCCCTTAACTTTTTCAAGGCCCACAACAACTTTAGGATGGAATGAAAACCCATTAAGAATCTAGAACTGAATAAGTCACCCCTAGTATCATAAAGAAGTGTCTTTTGTCTGCTACATCTAGAGCTATACAAGGTTCCTGTGAATTAATTGTAGCATTGTGTGTGAAACCTTTGCAGGCTGCCTCACACACCATCACCACTTGGTATACAAGCCTTCTTCCTTGGACATCATGGTGAGAGATGAGGTCATCTCTCTGGAAATTAGGGCAATCCCTCTGCCAAAGCTAAGGATCTTCTTTAATTTTCTGACAGGTCCAACAAGGGCTAGGTGGTTTCCAAGGTCATTCATTGGCCCAGTACCCTAGTTGTTTGCACTTGAGGCACCTGATTTGCTTTTATCACTCTCTAAATTACCTCAGATTCCCCTAGTGCTGCAGGCTTTGTCAGGAACCTTACCAAATAGGGTGAAATGACTTAAGCCTCTCTCTCTCTCTCTCTCTCTCTCTCTCTCTCTCTCTCTCTCTCTCTCTCTCTCTCTCTCGCCTCCTGTCTGTCTCTCTCTCCCCCTCCCTCCCTCCCTTGCTCCCTCCCTCCCTCTTCTTTTTTTTTTTTTGTATTTTAGGGAAGGGGCTACAGGGTGTTCAGGGTCTCACTACTAGATCAAACTCATAGTGATTCTCCTGTTTACAGCCTCCCAAGTGCTGGGATTACGGATGCGTACCACCATACCATATCAATTGCTGTCTCAGCGTGCCCCAGCGGGGGCAGGGCTGGCACAGCAGGCTGGATGATCAAACCCCCCCCACCCTCCATCCTCCACCCCTACACCTGATTGCTGGCGCTTTAATCTGCTGAGCTATTTGGCCAGGCCTCTTTTTCTTTTTCTTTTACCCAGTTCTTTTTTTAAAGGCAGGGTCTCTCTGTAACTCAGGCTGGGCTTGAACTCACTGTATAGTACAGGCTGGCCTGGAACTCACTATATAGTCTAGGCTGGCCTCAAACTTTTGGTAATCCTTCTGTCTTAGTCTTCTGAGAGCTGGAATTACAGGTGTATGCCACCATGCCAAGCTCTATCCAGTTCATGTTTCTCCTCTACTTTATTATGATTACTAACACCAAACAAGCTTTACTGGCTAACTGGTTTATTTTGGTTGGGGGATCCAGTTGGAGTTTTTGGAGTTCTTTCTTAATATCTGGAGCTAACTGACTAATAAAGTACTGTTTTATTATAACCTGACCCCCTCTAGACTCAGAGTTTAAGTGAAAGTTTTGTGGGATTCTTGTTTGTTTTTTTCTTTTTTTTTTTTTTTTTTTTTTTGCGGAACCGGGTATTGAACTCAGGCCCTTGTGCTTGACAGGCAAGCACTTATTCTAGTGAGCTATCTCCCCAGCCCCCCATAAAGTCTTGAATGTAAGGCACCTCTGACCATTTTCGTTTTTTCCAGCAAATATGTAGTTGAAATATGGCATTACAATTCAGGCTGCTGAACGTTGCTCATGTCTCCTTTTCCCCAAGTGGATAATTAGGCCATTTTTCATTACACAGGTACACAGAATAGATAGGTTTGGGTTTTTTTTTAAGGATCTTAGATTGGAACTTTTTACAGTGGTTTAGAAGACACTTGAGTGGGAATTCAAAGGAACAGATGAAGCTGTTTCTAGCTGTAGATAGAAGAAACAAAATTAGGTCTTTTAGCTGTCTCCTTTGGTGGGAACCTGACAGGGCATTCAGTCTTTCAACACCAGGCGTATGACCTAGTTAGGCTGAATTTCTTGGGATTAAGTAATAGAAGCCTTATACATCTTTTCCCTGGGTTATTCTTACATGGAAATCTGACAGGACATTTTCTATAACCATTTTTAGCTTTTATCAGAGAGTCTACTGATAAAGCTGTATTCCTTTGTAGCCCTGCCTAGGTATGTGGTACTTTCCCTTTGAAAGCTTAGAATCTCCCTTATGCCCACAGAGTCCATACAGAGTACAGAACTGGTATGTCACTAGCTGTATATCAGCAAGTGTTGAAACCACCTAACATTCTGGTTTGGAATGATAGCAATTACCTTGCAAAGCAAAACCACAAACTCTAAGGGATTTCCCCACAGATAGGGCTCTCTGCCCCTCTGGTGGAGAAAGGAACATTTTCACAGATGACACTCTATTAACTGGCAGTCTAATGAGAAAGAATAAGATCTACCCCTAGAAAAACTTTAAGTCACAGAGCATACACATCTGGTGACTAAAATCTCAAAATAAAAATGAAGCAGTATGTAAATTTAGTCTTCAAATTCATGTTGCACATCTGTCATGGCTTGTGTCCAGATTTTCCTCCAAAGCCTCATGTAGTCATAGGTGAGACTTTTAAGAGGTAGTTGGATCTAGAGTTTGTGATGCTTGGATTAAGGGTATGTGATTACTAAATTAGTCTGCTGATTAGCGTTGTTCTGGGAGTGGATGATAGGAAGACCCACCCCGGGTGTGTGTTATCTGCCCTAAGGGCATATAGCCTGAATTAAATATAAGGAATAGAAAGAAGGCTGCTGAGGTTGCTTGTCACTTGGTACTTTCTGCTTTTGCTGCCTTCTGCCTACCATGAATTGTTTCTCCACTGTGATTCCCCTCTGTCATGCCATCCTGCCTTGGAATCAGACAACTATGGGCTAAAACCGCTACAAACTCTGAGTCAAGTAAACCTTTAACTTTGAAAAATACTACATGAGATAGACAAGGATTTGGGAAACCACATTTATTCATACTCACTTAACTAAAGGTCTTTCTCCCTGATAGAAATTCAAAATTACCCTACATGAGATGTGGAGTTGCTGTAGGGATAAAGTTTGAGGAAGGATTGTTGTTTATAAAGATTCCAGAATGTACTACATGTAGTGGTACACATCTGTAATCCCACCACTCTGGGAGACAGAGGCAGGAGGGACTGTAAATTCAAGTCAGGCCTTGTCTGAAAATTAAAAATAAAGGGTTGGAGATGTAGCTCAGTGCAGAAGACATGTTTTCAATATTTAGTACAAAAAATCTTGAAATATTATTTGAAGATATACTCACATGATAAACATGATATAGGATATTTATGGTGTACATGTGATAAATATACCTTTTTATTTTTTAACTCATCTAGTAACTGTAATTATTTTAGGGTATAGTCCAACAATTTGATACAGTGTATAGTGTGCAGTCTTCAGAAACATTTATCATTTTTTGTGTGTTGAGAGCTTCCTAACTTTTCTAGCTATTTTCAGGCAAACTATAAAAAACTTAAATAAATTGTTGTAAACTATAGTCATCCCACTGCATTCTAGATCATTAGAGCTTATTCCTTCTAATTGTATTTTGGTACCTGTTACATCCAATATGTCTTTCTTCCACCTCTACTTACAAATGTAGTTCCTTTTAGTGCCAAAATTACAGGCAGAAGCAGAGCCTGGTGGCATATGCCTGTATCCCTAGCACTCTGGGAGACTGAAGGAGCAAGACTGCAAGTTTGAGCCCAGCCTAGGCAACTCAACAACTTAGTGAGACCTTGTCAAAAAAAAAGAGAAGATACTGGCAGAACAAACTCTTACCTAAAAGTGCTGAGCATAAGCTAATAACTGAGAGATCACCCTAAGGAAAAGTCTCTGTGCTACTATGTGGGGTCCATATGTCAAATCAGACAGCCAAGACAACAGAGGATGATTAGGAAGCCTCATAGACAGATGGAGAAAATAAGACATCCCACCCTAGGCAGAGAATCCAAGCTTCTGTGATCTCTAATCCAGCCTTCTGGCTGTACTTGATAGAGTGGAAGAAAACTTGGAGTAAACCACCCAGAAGGGCAGCTTGACAAATTCTTTCCACATCAGAGATCCATGAAGGATGCCCCATGGATCTTGCTTTCTTGAAGAAGTTCTGTCACACATGGGTAAGTTTCTTGTTTTCCAACGCCACACAACCGATACACAGGTCCTGGACCTGTTTCCCTTAACTCTCCTCTGTGATGGAGTTATGATTTTATTTAGATTAAAATTGTACTTTCTATTACAATGTCTTTCCTTTCCCGTGTAAAGCAATACTGGTGCCCACAAGTTTTGCTCCAGTAATGGTGAATTGAATTGATATTGGGCCATCTGTCCCTTTTTATTACTCCTACTTTCAAATGTTCAACATCTAACTTCTTAGAAGCTTCATGTACACTTCTGAGTACTTTCCTTAAGCAAAGCACACTGGTACAGTACAATAGAATATATGTAAGATGAAATGTAGTCCCCACTAATGATGGGTCCACAATCCTATGCATCTAAGATAATAAAGAAAAACAGGAGCTGATGGTCAATGCCAATGGAAACTTTACACCATGTGTACTGCTGGAGACCAGGAGTGGTTAAGGGCCTGAAGGAAGGTTTCATACATTAGATGGGGCTTGCTATATTTCTAAAAAACAATAGTAACATTGCATTTGAGTGACTTTCTGCCAGAAATAGTGTTTTTTAATATTTATTTATTTATTTATTTATTTATTTTTACAGTACTGAGGATTGAACTCAGGACCCAGCAATTGCCAGGCAAGTGCTTATTCTACTGAGCCATCACCCCTGCCCTGAAATAGTGTTTTTAGACCAGTGGTGGGAAATGGATTTCACTTTAACGAGAACTCCAGTCAGTAGATGCTCCCCATGGAAAAGGGCTTTCTTAGCTTCTGGGCTGGGAAGGAAGAAAGTGTTATATTCTTCCCAGATATCACTTGGAAGAGCAACATGCAGGGAGCAGCACGTGTGCTAGTCTCTATGTGTCTAGCTTACTTCTTTTTCTTTTTTCTGTATTTTAGGGAAAGGGTCTACAGGGTGTTCAGGGTCTCACTACTAGATGGGGCTTATAGTGATTCTCCAGCTTACTGCCTCCCAAGAGCTGGGATTACAGGTGCGTGCCACCACTCCCAGTCTCAATTGCTGTTTCATAGTACCCTGAGGGTGGGACCAGCATGGCAGGCTGAGGGACCGGACTCCTGGCCCCTTACCCTGCACCTGCTTGCAGGCACTTTAATTCGCTGAGCTATTTGGCTGGCCCTAGTTTACTTCTTGAATGAAACTGTGCATATTACATCCTTGTGGTCCTGCAACACTGAATTTAAGATTCTCCTCCTATGTACCAGAGGACTTTTATAGCTTTGAACCTAATTACTGTCTACCTAGAAGGTACTGTCAATAGCTGCCTGGAATCTTATTGAATTAGATGTCTTTGTTCAATGTGTTGCTTTGCTATATGAGTGAAATCCTGTGGAATGCTGACAGTTTATGAGAATTTTGTGTGGAAGGAACTGGGTTAATAAGGTCACCTTTTCCTCTTTTTTAGTTTAAGCATTATTCCACAGTGCATGTGGAGCAAGTCTTCATTTCTAAAGGCTGCATTCAATATTTTCATAAAAGAAATCATTGTGACAGTATATATCAGGAAATGAGTCATGCATGATTTGAAATTCTAAAGATATGTTCCCTCAGAACCACAGCAACAATAAAAATAATAATAAAACATTCATGCACACACAGAACTCTGAAAGATGATATGTAAGTTGATATAAGAGAATAGCCTCTGGCTTGTGAGATATACATAAATACGTACAGCATGGCTCCATCATTCAGTCTGTAACTGGGTCACCAGCAAGATAGTGTAGAAAGGGCTGGTGAGATAGTTCAGTGGACTAAGCACCTGCTTAAGCAAGCACAGGGACTGGGGTTCACTCCCTGGCATCACATGCTACATCAGCCCTGCCCCCAGGAGCTCTGAGCCAGCCACTGAATCTGGGCGTGGTGGCACATGCCTGTAATCCTAGCACTGGGGAGGCTAAAAACAGGAGGATCACTACAAGTCTGAGCTGCATAGTGAGACCCTGCACCAAACACATTAAAAAA
>NW_004524913.1:484201-488598 GCF_000260255.1 Octodon degus
ATGAAAATGTATGGGCTCTGATTAGAGACTTTAATGCAAATCCTAATTGCACCATTTCCTAATTATATGACCTTGGGAGACTTCTTCAAACATGAAATGGCCTTCATAGCTAGTCCATGAGGCTGTCAAAAGGATTAAATGAGACAATGTATGTAAAGTGCTTGGCACATGTAAGTGGCAATACGCAGAGAGTTTCTATAAATCTAAGTTTTGCCAGTTAACCCATAATAGCTGGATATCTGACTCAATCTCTGTAAATTCTCTCCTGTTTCCCTTTCTGTTTTCAGTTGTGAGTGAAAGAACATGCTTTATTCATTTCTGAATTGCCCTCTGTACTTCTGCTCTTGATTCCAGAACTTTTTTCTGGGAACATAACCTGATGGCTTCTGTGACCTTCAATGGATGTCTCCACATTTTTGTCAGTAGAGTCAGCTTTTGCAGTTTTTCCAACTTGTGGGGTTGCCCCAGGCAAGCTTCTGGCTGTTGCTTTTGCTAGTAATTACAACCTTCAGAAAACCATGCTTCATAGCAATTGAAAAACCAGAGTCTATAACTTGTACTACAAGATTTGAATTTATACTCATGGAATAGATGTTATGGTTCTTTATTCCCTACCCATGTAAACTAAGAAACACTCAGAAATATTTAGGCAATATAATTAGCTAATTGTTTATTGATTTATAATAAAAAAGAAACAGCAAGAACATATTCAAGGAAATCAGGGAATAAAGGGGAAAGAAGGAAATGCAAGAAACCCTAAAAAATTAATAAAATGTTAAGGGTGAAGTAGATGGGTCTCAGTAGGCCATAGATTTTAAAGAAAAATATAAATAATATACCTTAACCCAAGAACTCTGGGCAGTTGAGGCAGAAGGATTGCAAGTTAAAGCCCAACCTAGGCAACATAGAACCTAGCTTCAGCAACATAGCAATTTAGCAAAAACTTATCTCAAAACTTTGTTTAATAAATGACTGGGGATGTAGTTTAGTGAAAAGGCCCTCAATAATTCAACCCCTAATACAGAGAGAGAGAGAGAGAGAGAGAGAGAGAGACAGAGAGAGAGAGAGACAGAGACAGAGACAGAGAGACAGAGACAGAGACATAGAGAGAGACAGAGAGACAGAGAGAGACAGACAGACAGAAAGAGAAAGAGAGACAGATGGACAGACAAACAGGCAGCCAAATTGACAGAAAATAAACTCTGTGCCCCAGTTATCCAAATTAGTAATGGATAGTTTGTGAGCCATGAAATGTTTCATTGTGTATTGCTCTATTTTGCTGGAGTGTACCTGGCTTCCCTTATAGCCAGCTAAACACACTCTTAAGGCTTTTCAAGTCCCTCATGAAAACTCTACTCCTGCCAGAAGTAACTTCCAGACTTTATTATGGTTCTTCTGGGGAATTCTATATGCTTTTTAGCCCAGAAAAGATTTCAAGGTTTCACTGAAACCTCAGCTGCAATTATCTGAATAAATTTGGGAAGGAAGGTGATCTTTCAGAAAATCCTTCAAATACTGCAGAGCCAATGCCAAATGCAAATTTGTAAATAGTCACTTGCATAGTGCATAGTCACAATGTGTATTGCACTGATAAGAGTGATGCTACTTCTATCCTTAAAATAAACCAAAATTCCCAAAGAGAAATGCAAACTCCCCCCATTTGTCTTATAATGAGACACAATGAAAAGCACATCCCCTACCACACAAGCACCCAGATAAAATTATGACACTTGAGTCAATCGAGTGACTAACATAAGCATTTCTAAAGTAATACCAGAGAACCTTAAAACCCTTTGGGTTAATACCCAAACAATACACATACATACACTTACATGTACTCATACGCATACACAGACCCATATCCACACACATACACATACTCATCCATGTACACATATACCTATTCATATACATATCCAGAGGCTGGTAGATTTGTAAAAAAAATTTTTTTCAGTAGATGATGGAGAAATGAGTTGGTAGGGAGAATAATCTGATGCTTTTTTATACTTCTGGTGTTATATGTATTATTTGTCAGAGGACAGGTTTTAATGAACAATAGATTATACATGTTGTTCATTAATGCAAGGATATTAATATAATTAATATAGATTAATACAAGCAATATGAATGTCAGTATATTATGTGTCCAAAGTTATATGTGGAATATTATTAATGATTAAAAAGTTTCTTGAGGGGCCGGGGAGATGGCTCAGTTGAATAAGCGCTTCCCTGGCAAGCGCAAGGGCCTAAGTTCAATCCCTGGTTCTGCCAAAATAAATAAATAAATAAAAAGTCTCTTGGACTCATACAAATCTTTGGGTTTTCAAGTATTCTTGATTCTCAGTTTTAGAGATAATGACTTCACAAGCTAGTCTCAATTTTTTGAACTAACATTAAATTACAAATTATTACCAGAGAAGGATTTGGTCTTTATAACTATTAATTAAAAATAAAGATTAGTATTGTAATAAAGACCAAATTAAAAAATATCTTTATTAATTGTTTTTAATTTTTATTTACTTATTTATTGATTTGATTGGCTTTGACATCTTGTTAATCGTGGAGACAATGCCCCCATCTCACCCCAGTGTTATATAATTCTTAGAGAACAGTTGACTTGTCTTCCAGTGCACTTTTCACATGCAAAGCAATCTACAGCCTAGAAGACCAACCCACCAACTGGTCCTTTATCTAGGTCTTATGCGCTAAGCCAAGATTAACCTCTACTCTAAGCCACCCCAGTGTCAGCTACCAGACAATAAGAGACTACCCGTGCATTCCTGAGCCACTGAAAATATCCAAAGTAACCAAGTCTTCACTGCTTCCCTTGCTTTGGCTACTCTTCCCCAAAACCTACCAATGAGGGCTTGTGCCCACAGTTCTGTCACTCTGTCCATCTCCTGACCAACTGGTATTTCCTTATGTGGTCCCAATTGCCTAACATGCCACCTCTTCTTGAGAACTGTGAATAAGAAACTTTGCTTTCACAAAAGTTGTTTCAGTATTTGTTGCTTTATTCTACCAAACAAAAAATCAATTTCAGGTGAGTTTTAAAACATTCTTAGAGTCTCAGCCAGCCACCTCAGTTGGAGACACATTGCTCAAGAACAGCAGTTCACAATCTGTGCTCCCTGAGCCAGAAGCAGTACCTGGAAGCTTCTTTGAGAAATGTAAATTCTTCAGCTAGTCCGGACTTACGGTGTTAGAAATTCTAGAAAACTGGAAGTTAGCAGTAAATCTTCCAGAAGACTCTGATACATGACCATTTAAAAAAAAAAAAAACACTGCTCCTCACACTCTCATGATGACTTCATTGTAAAAGTTCAAATTTTAATAGCATATGCCTTCTTTAAAAATATGTTTGGTAGTGTTGGGAATTAAACCTAGGGCCTCATACATGCTACGCTAGTACTGTGCTGCTTAGCCACATTCCCAGCTCTATTACAAACATTTCATTTTATGGGGTTTTTTTTGTGGAACTAGGGATTGAACCCAGGGTCTTCACACTGAGATACACTCCATTCTTTTTGTAATTTTTATTTTGACACAGGATCTCCATAAATTGATGAATTACTCAGAATAGGCTTGATCCTTCTGCATCAGCCTCACAGAATGCAGGAATTGCAGGAATGAGCTACTATTTCTAGTTCCATCATACACATTTTGATGTATGGCATCATAATTTTCATGCAGTTTCATGTGTTTTAATTAATTAATTAATTTATACTTGGCTTTGCAAATGATGGGCATATGTTCTACTACTAAAGCTATGTATTCAATCCCTGCTCATGTCCTTTCTTAGTTGAGCTCCTACACTTTATTTCCACTGTCTTGCACCTTTTTGGACACCAAAACCTTCCTTCATGGAATTTTTTTATATACAACTGATATTACTTCCTGACATTTAAAGCAATACTCATAAGCTATCCATTTCAGGTTTTTTTTTTTTTTGGAACAGGGGATTGAACTCAGGACCTTGCGCTTGCCAGGGAAGCGCTTATTCCACTGAGCCATCTCTCTGGCCCCCCCATTTCAGTTTTTGAAAAAATTTCTCCATTGTGGTCTGAGAATGTACAAATGTGTGTTCAGCACCCCAGAGTGACACCATTCCTTTTTTGTGTCCTAGGCACCACCCTCACCACACCCTAATTCAGACCCTGAGCTCCACAAAAGCCAGGGGTCTTACTAGGATAAAGGGCACATTTATGAGGAGAATTCAGGTGTCTAAACTCTTTTATTTATTTTTTTTCAAATCAAATTTGCAGGACAGTTTCAATAATCAACACATTGCATACTGTCTTCCTAGTGGTTAATTGCTGTACAAGATGCAGACATGATATCCTATTTACAAACACTATTAGAACAAATCCCTCTATTCATTAAGAGAATGTAATTAT
>NW_004524913.1:488853-524993 GCF_000260255.1 Octodon degus
ATATATAGTTCTTGACAATATTACCATAATCTTGACAATATTACTGTAATCATTTTCAACCAAACACAAGTTATCTCTTCCCCCAAATGCTGAAATATTTTCCAAAGTGACAGACTATATTTTATAGGGAGCCTTACTCAAATTAATACAACACTACCTATTTCTGACAAACAGAATGAGAAGGTGTAAGTGAATGCTTATATCCATTCGTGTTATGTTCAACCATGTGGGGTGAAGTCACAGGCTCCAGTTTATTTGGTAGGTAAACAAATCAGCATGTGCAGACCTCATGCACAGAAGACAAATGTTTCCTAATCGTTGTCACTATCCTTCCTTATTTATTTGGATCCTCATACAAGAACTGTCATTTTAAAAAGCCTTCAATATTTTTAATGGTAATGAAATTCTAGCAGAAACTTGAGCATGTGTGGAGAAGGCCATGGCAAAATCTGCAGGAAGGAGATCGAAAGTCTATTTTAGTTCTGCCAGAAGCCCATTGTGGGATTGCATGAACATCATTTAACTTCTGGTTTCCATCTGGCTCTCTGCTATCACTCCCTAAATGCTACATTTTCTTCTCTCTTCATTTTAGGTTATTTCTAAAATGGACTGAATCCCCATGGCTCAAAACTTCCATAACATAAAACTGGAGCTCTTCTCCTGGTTCTCCTCCAAATTCATGATCAACTGTGAAATGAGTACAGTTTTGGCATCAAACTGGCTGACATTGGCCAGCCTGAGCAGTTGGTCCAGAGCATGGTGGTCTGGGATTACCTCCTGCCCTAGAAGGACTTGTCCATTAACCAACCTACAAATTCCCTCTTGGGCAACCCACTTGTGATTCTGGAAGTTGTTTTTCCCCCCTACAACAGACTATTTCCTCTGATATTCCTTCACAGGAAAGAGGGTGGTATTATTCCAACGTGAGGAGGTAAAATTCTATTCCTGAAACAATGACTCTCAGTCGTGGATGCACTTCCACATCAGTATAGAAACTTTACATACTATCAGTGCTTGGATTCCAGTGCAAGAGATTCTAATATTAGTCTAAAAGGTATAGTTAGATACTACAATTTAAAAGTTCACTGGATTGTTCTAAATGCAGCCAGATTCCAGAACCAATGCTTATGCAATGTAGTAGAGTGATTCAAATGCCTAGCCCTAGAACCCTCCTGCATATGGCTATTAAAACAAATGTGGAAGCCAGTCATGGTGGTGCATGCCTGTAATCCCACTACTTTGGGAGGTTGAGGCAGGAAAACTGTAGACTCCTGTCTAGTCTGAACAACTTAGTGACTTAGAAAGACTGCTCAATGTGAAGGCCCTAGGTTTAATCTACAGTACCAAAAATGTAGAAGGAAAGAGGGAATTTCTCAGAAAGAGAACTCAAAAAGAAATGTATGGCTAAAGAAAGAATAGGTAGTTCCTGAAAACAATGTCCCTTGTCCTCCAGAAGCAGATGCTGTGCAAATACAACCCAGTTGGGCAGAGATTGGTGCAGGTGGCTGGCTCCCTTTTGGCTTCTCCAGTGCCCAGGGGACATGGACACTAATATGTGCAGAGATGTGCCTGGTTTCCATCTGGCTCTCTGCTATCACTCCCTAAATGCTGCCAGGCTTGATGACCACTAAGGGGGCACACTTTTCTCTGTGCCACCCTTGGCCTGGCACATGTCCTCAAGCATGCAGCTGGGCTGCACTAGCAGGAGCCAGGCCCTTCTGTAGGCCCCTTGATTTGGTAGATAGTAGAGCCTGGTCACAAACAAATGATTCCATTTCTCAAGCTCAAACTTTAATTGCCTTTGCTTGCAAAACGTACTCCTAGGCAGTTCAAGAGAATTGATCTGATGTACATATTTCTCTGATTGAGGTATTGTACTAAAAGCATTTGCTGGAGATCAAAAATGGTAGTATTGGAAACTGACAATCCCATAAACTCCAGAACACTCAGATATCTTATTTTATATACCACTTTAGAGTTTACCAAACACTGCTACATACTCTAGTTCATTTGAGTTTGCTTCAGAGCACCCCCATAAGACAGGTAAAATATTAACTATCTCCTTTTGTACATAGGGACACAAAGACTCAGAGTGGTTTAGTAACTGGTCCAAAGTGTCACTGAAACTTTGCTGGTCCTGGATCTATTTGCTTTTGGTCTATTATTTTCTTTTTTCATGTTCTTTTTATGGCAGGAGAGTCAAGCCCTGCACAGCAACTTTCTCAGATGTCTCCTGATTCATCTGGGTGGGAGCCACCAAAGGAAAAGATGAGCAAAAACTGGAGTGGGTGGCCTTCCCTGCCTTAGGTGGCTTCTCCCACAGGAGCTGTGTGTGTCTTTCCCCTTTCTGGAAGACCTGTCCTAGTACCAGCATACACTGGTTACCTCCAGTCCTCACTGCCTGTGTCATGGCTTCTGTCCTTTCTCTCTCTATTTTTGTGGTTTGCTGCTGTTGCTACTCTCTGAGTTGCCAAGTAGCCTCTTTGGCTTCTCAGCAATCTCTTTACCTGAGTAACTAACCCTCTGCATTAAAGTGCTCTAAGTTATACAGTCAAGAGGGTTCTGTTTACTGGCTAGACTTTGTATCAGGCAGGATCCCGGCAGGAAACAGATGGTGCACTCAATAGGGTAACCAAAGAGCTGAACCAAGAGACTGTTTACATCAAGAGCACAGGCCAAAGGGTACTGGCAGGGCATGGTGACAGTCACTGGGGCTTCTTCTTGCCTGGGCCAGCAAGCACATTGGGAAGAAGTACAATTACCAGAATCAGGGGAGACTTACAGGCTTGGAAAAGAGGACCTCCTGGTACAGCGGTAGCTATAGATAGGAGAACAAAGGAACTGACAAAATCACATCATGCTGGGGAAAAGAGGGCTGAGAAAGGGCAATAAATGTACTTGTCTCTACTTCCATCCTCCTATCTCCTACCTGTGCCTCCTGCTGTCAAAACTCAGCTAAGAGCCAGAAAGCAAGGGTGGTGTAGTCCATATAGGTATATCCCTGTGGGATAGCAAGGGCAAAGGAGCAGAAAAAGCTGTGTGAGCATGCACACATGCTGGGGTAAGGGAAAGCCAATCAACATTGACCCTTGATTACTGAGTCAAGACTACCAGGCTGATATTCCAGTCACAGATCCCAACTTTGTTCTACTTCATCAAATTAATTACATGCAAGAGAAATGATATAAATCCTTACCTTCATTTATGTTAATTTTTATAACATAGAATATTTTCAATATTTAGGTGATTCAAACTATTAAAAACATTTAGTTGATAAGTTATCATTGCATCTATTTATGGAAATATGATGTGATGTCTTGATATATGTATACACTGTGGTATGATTAAAACAGCTAATTAACATATCCAACACCTCACATATTTATCATTTTTGTGGGCGAACATTTGAAACTTATTCTTAACAAATTTAAAATATACAGTATATTTTTATTAATATAGTCATCTGGGTATGCAACAGACTTTGAAAACATATTCCTCCTGTCCAGATGAAACTTGGAACCTTCTCACCAATATCCCCTCGCCCTTCCCATTCTACTCCATCGTGACTTCAACTTTTTGATATTGCATAAAAAAGTGAGATCAGGTAATATTTGTCTTTCTTTGAGTGGCTTATTCCACTTAGCATAAAGCCTTACAGGTTCATCAAATGTTCCAAATGACAGTTTCCTTCCTTTGTAAGGCTGAACAGTAGTCCACTGTGTGCAATCCACCCCATTGTTTTGCAGCATTCAGCCAAAGATGGGCATTTAAGTTGCTTTCATAGCTCACTATTGTGAACAAAGCTGCAGTGCACATAGACAATTCAAACTACACATTACTTTAGGATATTGAAGCCCTCTCTGGGCCTGGAGCCTTTAAAAGAAAGGTTCATCAAGGTAATGCTGCTGGATCTCCTAAGAATTTCACTCTGATTGAGGAGATTTTAGGTAATAACTGACCTCTTGTTTTAGTGCATGTGTGTGATGCTTTTCATTGGTTTCACTAGCAAAACATTTCATAATTTTAAAAATCACAGTATTTCAATTTGAGGCTTTAGAGAAGGATGATTTTGGAGAAGACTATGTACCTCCAACCTCATCTCTTGATTATAAACAATATTCCTGAGTTTCTACAAAGAGGAAACTTAACTTCCTTGTTTTATTAGCAAGTAAATCTGAGCCTCAAAGGGAACTGGCTTTTGTCCCAAGCCTCCCAGCCAGCAGAATTGGAACACACCTCCTGCCGGCCTCTCACTCCAGTGCCTTTTCTGATCCACCTTTTGCACCACTTCCCAGCTCAAAGTAAGGACCGGTTTTGCCTCTGTGAAAATGATATTCACTGGCTTTACCCCTGAAAACTTCTGTCTGACTAATAGCTCTTCAGGTAGAAAAGTCAAAGAGGGCAAGGGAGGGGCTGGAAGGTTAGCTGCAGCTGACTGGAAAAGGAGGCACAGATAGAGGGTGATGGCACAAGGCTGGGAGGGCAGTCAGTGGAGCTGTGAAGGGCACTTCAGCTCAGCGACTAACACATGGAAAAATAAACACAGAAAACAGTGACTTTCCATTGCTGTCCCTTTGGCAAATGCATCTTATTTAAAAAAAAAACTAACATCTGTGGAGCCATGACAGGCTGGGGTTTTGTCAGACTTTATTACTTTCTGTACACTGTGAGGTCACCCTCCACAGCCCACCCAGACCTTTTACAGACAGCATGCTTTGTCTCAGGAGGAATGTATGGTTGAAATGGACTGCTTAATGTTTTAGATTAGAGCAAGTCTGGTGATGTTAGGGAAAATGCTAGAAAATGTTCCTTATAATTTAACTCAAATCCATTTGAGTCTTCTGCATTTGTGTTTTTCTGAAATTTCAGTCCACCTTTGAGTGCCTTATCTGTGTGACCTGCTGGGTTGTGTTTTTTTTAATTAAGTGGCAAAAAGCTCAGGTACAAAGCCTAGAGTTACTTAAAAGCAACTGGAGAAAATTTAGCATCGGGGGAAGGAAATGTATGGCATCAGGAAAAACTATCCACAAGCCTCATTGCTTGGTAAGGCTGTGCTCTCAGTCCCTACTACTGGTTACACAACATCTAACTCTTGACATAGCACTAAATAGTCTATTGCCTGTGAACTCAAGCAGAGAAAAAAATTGCTAAGTGAGGACACATATTTAACACTCTTCTTGCCCTTACCACTTATCTTTCTTCCTCCCACCTTCAGTTGTTCTGATTCTCTAAAGCCTTTTGCCACAGGTGGTAATCCTTCTCTTAAGATTTAAATGGCATTCTCTTTGATTCATCAACAATACTTCCATTCCTTGAGGACATCACATTGGCAGATAGCATTTAAAATCCTTCTTTGGTATTTTTTTATTTCTAAATTTTTTACCACTGACAAAATCAAGATCACCTTCTATTTTATACGAATGAGTGAATGGCTACTGAAAGTTAGATGTGTTAGTCCACCCTAGGATATTCACACTTTAAAGTGGAAATCAAGAATGAGGGGGCCAGGGAGATAGCTCAGTAGAAAAAGCACTTCCCTGGCAAGTGCACGGGCCTGAGTTCAATTCCAGGTTCTGGGAAAAAAAAAAAAAAGAATGAGGCCAAAAATGGCTTTTGAAAAAAAAATGGCTTTTGGACGGTAGAAAAAGATCTGGCCTTGAAATGATAAAATTTAGATCTCAGATTTGTTGACTACATATGTGACTTAAAGTGGCTTATACTGCCTCTTCCTTGCCAAACCTCAGTTCCCTAATCAATAAGAGTACAGGTTATTCCAGTTAAAGTGTGTTGGAGGAGCAGTTAATGCTTAATTTTTTGTCTTGGTTTTTATTTTTTTATCTTGTTTTTCTCTTCTTAATTTCTTATAAGATTTTTTTTCTTTCTTTTTCCAGTTTTTCATACATATATCTGGTCATCTGAATGACTAAGTTGAAGACAGCACTATGCAATACAACAAATACTGTCAAATTCATATTAGTTCGTTCAGTGAAGTTTGTATCAGTTCTAATTTTTTATTAATATTTTGCATTCTCTTTAAAAATAAAGTTTGTTGTAAATATTAAGTGAAATTATATATGCAAAAATGCCTTGCAATACATACACTCTGTTAAACAAGATATTCTACAACACAATGAATTTAATTGATTATGGTAGCATTCTAGACCCCAATGATAGGCTATGGGATATATATTATACTATCTATATTGTAACATGCTCTAAACAGAAATAAACCTTAGTAAGGTAGTTTGAGAGGTTGTTAGTATGATTTTCCAAGTGTGTGAGCACAAAAATCGTGCCTTCAATAGAAGATACACATCAGCCAACTCCAAGTGTCTGTAGCAACTCCTAGATTTCCTTAGCTCAGAACTTTAAGAAGTTAACAAAAGTATTAGTTTAGGAAGAAATGTTTTGTATGCAAATCTATCAGGGTTATAGTTCAGTGGCAGAGCACTTGTCTAGCATGCATGAGGCCCTGCGTTCCATCCCTTTCAATGTACAAACAAAAATATCCATTAGAGACAGCTGATAAATAAGGCCTCTGTAGAAAATGAAAATATTACAAGTTTGAAGCCAACCTGAGCAACTTAGCAAGATCTTATATTAAAATCAAAAATAACAAGGAGTGAGAATGTAGCTCTTTGGTAGAGCTATGTTTGAGTTTGAATCCCAGTATGAGAGAGAGAGAGAGAGAGAGAGAGAGAGAGAGAGAGAGAGAGAGAGAAAAGAAAAAAGAAAAAGGAAGAAAAATATCTGGAAAAACAAAAGGAAGCCAGGTCACACTGTTTCAGCTGATATTTGATTCTTATTTATATTTTTTATTATATCTATATGACTTATAATGTTAAAGATTTAGGGGGGCTGCCCCTTAGTGCAGTTCTTTAAGTGGCTGCGTCAACAAAGCAGTCAGGCTCAGGTTGCTGTGGTTCGATCCCCACAACTCAAGCCAGCCAATCATGCCCTGAAGGCATTTAGAGAAAAAAAAAAAGATTTAGACAAATACAGAAGCAAAGCTAAGTGATACCTCTAATTCAGCACTCTTCTCCAAAGGGGCGGGGGAAAACTCTTTGTTCATTGGTACAGAGTGATCCAATAAAATACACATCTTGGAACCTTCCCAGAGATATCTCTAGTTGTCTTCCAGATAGCCACCCTTGTAGCACAGTCACTGCATTCCCTGCCAGCTTGAGTACAATTTTAGATTTTTCCCTCATTGTTAGGTTTCAGGAGTCTGTCATATCATTTTCAGAACCCTAAACCAGGATGTGTGACCTAACAGAAGAATAGTTTTGAATTTGTGAAAGTCTTGATATCAAAAGTCTGATGAATCATACATGGCTGAATTACATGAAATTGGTTTGACTTTTTGTTGTTGTTCCTTGCTGTACTGGGCATTTTGAGCCCAGGTGACCTACACCTCTAGCCCTTTTTACTTTTTATTTTGAGATAGGATTTCAATGAGCTGTTCAGACTACCCTAGCACTTCGCATCCTCAGTCATCAGCACCCCAATTGACTGGGATTATATGTGTATACCAAACCACCAGGCAAATGGTTCTATCTAAAAACCAAAGAAATAAAAATCAGCTCTGTCTAATAGAACTCTGTGCATTTACAGAGATGTTCAAAGCCTGAGCTGTTCAATTCAGTGCCATTAACTATATGTGATTAGGGAACCCTTGAAATGTAGCCTGTGTAACTAGGGAACTGAATTTCTTTATTTAACTGTAATTAAATTTAGATAGTCACATATGGTTAGTGACTTCCGTGATAGTTACTGTAGATTCTGGAACATATAGTACCTTTACTTATTTATCTCTCTTATGCTTTCTTTTCTAGTTATATCTTGTGCCATCTTCTCTGTGGGTTTCTTTACCATACTCCAAAATCGTAAAATGATGACAATTTCTATCCCTGGCATGCCATGGCAGCCCCGCCTGTGGGGTACATTGAGAAGGCAGCTGAGACTGGATGTGGTGGCACTTATCTGTAATCCCAGCGCTTGGGAGGCTGAAAACAGGAGGATCACTATGAGCTGATCTATGTAGTGAGATCCTGTACTAAATACACTAAAAATAAATAAATAAATAAATAAATAAATAAATAAATAAAATGATGACACTGCTAATAGGAGACTTGAAACTAGCATTAAAATGTATCTGTTTTGTATAGAACTATATCACATGTAAAGACTCATCCTAGAGACCAGACAAGGTGGCAAATGCCTATCATCTCAGCACTTTTGGAAGCTGAGGCAAAAGGATCACAAACTGCAACCCAACATGGGCAGCTTAGGAACTTGGGAGACCCTCTGCCAAAATTTTTTTAAAAATGGTATTAGGAGGCAAACTCAGGATCTCGCACTTGCCAGACAGGTGCTTGTGACACTGAATTATACCTCTGGCCCAAAATTTAAAAAATTCAAAAGGATTGGGAATGTAGCTGGAAGGCCCTGGGTTTAATCTTAAGTAACACTACACACACACACACACACACACACACACACACACACACACGGTTTCATCCTAGAAACCAACAATGGGTCAGTGAAAGGGAGTTAGTTATTAACTAACTAAAATAGCACTGTGTGTTAGGGCCTATCTGCTCTACCAACATGAATACAGTTATTATTCAGAATAATTTTTTTTTCCATAATTTTATTGAGAGACAAATAGCAATGAGACAGTTTCAAAGCAAATTGGTAGGACAGTTTCAATAATTAACACATTGCATACTCTCTTCTTAGTGGTTATTTGCTGTATAAGATGCAGGCATCATAACCTGTTTACAAACACTATTAGAACAAATCCCTTTATTCATTAAGAGAATGTAACTATATAATCTATCCTAACCATTTTGAATACACAGACACAAAATGGACATTAATCTGTATCCCCTTTTTTGTTTAATTCCATCATTTGAATATTAAAGGTGTGTTAACTCAACAAAATATTCTAAAAGAGTATTGGGTCTTCCACTTGACTGGCAGTGTCAGAAATTGTTGACCTGAGTCCCCTACAACTTAACATAGCACCATGGCTTTACTTCTTATATTTTGTTTTTATACTTTTCTGCTGGATGGTTAAGACCAAGATAAAGCAGGACCTATGCAACAAGAGTTGTAGATTTTGGATCTGATAAGGTCAGTCAAATCCAATCAGGCTTTTTCCTGAGATCCTGTACCTCAGATTGTAGATTCTTTGTCAGTGTCAGCCATATGGATGAGTCACGGCCATTGCTTGGCCAGTGTGCTCTCTGTGAAAGCCTGAGAGAATGTTTTCTCTCCATGTGACTCTCCTTAGGCACACTCTACATCATTGATCACTTTCCTCTTTGGTCCCATAATCTCCTTGATCAGAAAATTTGGGACACTGCTGAGTTACATGACATTGCAGTACAAGTTCTCATATGGCCTGAGTCTTAATTGATTCAGAATAATTCTATTAGGCAGACATGCTTGTCACTCTCGTTTTACAGATGAGGAAACTGAGATTTAGCAAGGTAAATAACTTATTTTATATGTCATAGTTGAGAATTTGGCAAGTTGAGATTCAATCCCATTGATATGACCTCAAAAATCCATCCAATAGTGGCTTCCAAGCTCCCAACTTTTCTAGATCCACCCCAGTCTCAGCAAATATCCTTCCCTGAATTTCCATAGCACTTTCCTTATGTAGAGGTCACTTCACTTCACCCTGGCTGGGCAAGGGTTCTCGTTCATATATTGCTGGTGCCGGGAAACAGAAGCAAAATAAAGAACCCCCACTCCTTGCACCCAGAGGAGTACAGAATGCTCAGCAATGACAATCAGAGCAAGAGGGATACATGAAATGACCAGTCAACTCCGTCAAGCTCAAGAAGAAAAAAGTACCTTAAATCAGATCTGCCTTGCTGAAGCCTTGGAGGTACAGCTTTAGCATGAACTTCAAGACCATGTCATGATGTAATCTGTAAACTTTCCTCTTCTGTTCACCATTTTCTTCTAGTTCTACTCTGCATTTTGGGAAGCTGTTCTAATAATCCATTCCTGTTAAAGTTAAGCCATAAAAATCTTAGGCCTCCCCAGACATAAACTGCTTTCAAATGAGACAAAAACAACAATACAGATAAACCTTTGAAATCTGGGGGCATGTCAGGAGCCAACTCCTCCAAGCATAAAAAGGACACAATGGTTTTGATCGGGACGTTTTATGCTATCCTGCAGGCTCTGCATAAAATGATTCCCAGAGTTATTGCTGGCGTGATTGAAGCACAAATCAGGCATAATAAGAGCTCATCTCTACAGAAGTGCAGAACTTCAGTTCAGGCACAGAAAAGCTAAAGAAGGCAGTGGTTGGTTAGATTCAAAATGAAAACAGTCTCTATTTCCGATGCTTGATTATTCAGTAACCCAAAGAGAAGTGACCATCTCCTTTCCTCTTTCTTCAATCATTACTATATTTTAAGGGCCACATGTTAATTTACTTGAAGCAGTTCACTTTTAGTTTTATGTTCTCATGGAGAGACAATAATTTAAAGAAATATAGCTTATAAATAAATAATTGTTTGAGATACTCTCTGGCGAGAAACTGTTATTTCTGATGTCAACCTGTAAACAAATATTTAGCATTCCAAAATATACATGTAGTATTGGCTTTTTAAAAAAAGCTTATAATGGAAGTAATGTGGTTTATGCTCTACTACAGCTGAAATTTAAAAGAAAGAAAAGTCATATAAATTAGAAGTAGAAGTGTGAGACAGTGAGTATCTGAATGAACTACAACCTGTATTTGATCAAGCTTGGATTTTCTGTCTTGCTGAGCCAGCTAGATAACACAGAGCTACTTTCCCCGGTGTTCATTAGGTGCTGTCACCACGGTAGGAAAATCAGCAATGAGTGCAAACCTACTTTCAGCAACTATTCCATTATAAGTCCGTGGGAAACGCAAACTATAGAATGGCTCAGAAGAAAAGCAAACAGGACTTTAACAGATTGAAAGCATTAGTGACAGGTGAAGGGACAATTCGTATCCAATTATGCCTAATCCTACTCATATGTATTTTCACTGATTGTAACAAATATGTACTATAGGATTTGGTGAAAAGCAGATCATTTATTTAGATCGGTAAGTAAATATGCAGTATTTAATGTGGAATGTTTCTTATAGAATCTGCATTGAAATTAAAATTCTCTCAGTATATTTAACAGTTGGGAATTTTGTTTTGTTCTGGTAATAATATAATAATATCACAGGCAAAGTTAGCTATTCTATCATGGGTTTTGGAGGGCATATGCAAGGTTTTTAAAAGTTACGGCAGCACAAAGAAAGCTATACTGATGTGGAACTATGGTATAGTGAACTTCTAGGGTTTTTTTTTAAATCACAAATTGTCTTGTACATTAGCAATATATCAATTGTAATTATAGTGGAAATGACATTTTGACTTGAAGTGAAGTGCTGTTTCCTTTCCATAAAAGATTTTCTTGAGTCTGAAGAGCACACTGTGAAGTACTCTAAATTTGTATTCAGACCTGTGAGCTAGCTGCTTAATGGATGCTGACACATTTTTAACTGTACATTTCCCTTCCAGTTATAAATCCTTATATGTTTCTTGTATGTAGCATTTGTCTGATAGTTATTAATTTGTATTTAATCTAATGTTAAATTAATTTAAAGTTTTAAAAAGATATTAATATAAAACTATAATTATAAATGAATAGTATAGATTTATATGGCACACAATTCTTACATGTCTATCTTTTCACTGAATATCTTCATTTGGACTATGTGAACCTTGAGCTCAGGTGTCCAAATGTGAACTCTTAACCCCAAACTTGCTCCTTGTTCTCTGTTCTGTAGCTCAGAACAGAGTGAAGTTCATTCATCTAAACTAAACCTGGGTGTGATCTTATCCTCCCACTTCCCTCACTGTTTCACTCCAATTAATCATCATGTCTAATTACATCTACCTCCTCAACATCACTTGGCTGTGTCTTTTTCCTTCTGTCTCTATTATTACATTCTTTTCTCAAGCCAGCACTAGCTCAAATCCTCTTAATGGGTCTCTGTCTCTGGGCTTGTTCCTCCACTTACCTCCAGTAGATCTAAAGTTTTCACTATGGCCCGCTAGCTCATAACCTTACCTCTTTCCTTCATTCTTTTCCATCATTCCCCTCTCTCTTCAGGACATCCTGGGTTTATCCTATCCACTTCTCATTCCATCTTCCTTCTTCCTTTCTTTTAGAGTCCTGATAAAGTGAACCCCCTCTTCCTGAAAGGTACCTTTCACCTCCTCCCTACCCTGCCCAGCTGGCTGCCTTTTCTTTGTTCATAGCTAGCACTTGCTACACTCTTGTCATTGTTGATCTACTTGTCTGACTCAAAAACTACAGATGGACTCTGACTTAAGGAGCTCTGACTTCATTTTTTAAAAATTTTATGATAGTCTAAAAACAGCACACATTATGTAGAAACTATACTTGGAATTTTAAATTTGGATTTTTTTTCCAGGCTAGCAATATGCAGTTAGACCCTGTTTTCTTTTCTTTTTTTTCTTTTCTTTCTTTCTTTTTTTTTGCTCTAAATGCCTTCAGGGCAAGTTTGTCTGGCTCGAGTTGTGGGGATCGAACCACAGCAGCCTGAGCCTGACTGCTTTGTTGAAGTAGCCACTTAAAGAACTAAGCTAAGGGGAAGGCCCCCAGATCCTGTTTTCTGAGCTATCTCCCCAGCCCTAGACCCTGTTTTCTGATGCTGGGCCCTATAAGGAGTCACAGCTCACAGTCAGCCCAACAACCATAAAGGGAAACAGCTCTCTACTATGTGTTGTGTTGCTAAACTAGGACAGATAGTAGATAGGTATACTAAATGCAGTTTACACTTACATCCTTTTCCATTTATGACAAGTTTATCAGCACCTAATCCCACTATAAGTCAAGGAGCATCTGTAGATTGTGAGTGCCTAGAGGGGAAATGATCTTTTTAGTTTGTATTTCTAAAGCCTAGTACATCCCTTATCAATAGAAATGTGAGATAAGTATTTACTTAATGAGTGTTATGGTTTGTGTCTAGTTGTCCCTCCAAAGCCTCATGCAGTTTTGGGTCAGCTTCTGGAGTTTGTGATTGATTACTGTGGGTGTGGATGCTGCACCTGCCCTGGGGCAGGTAATTTGCAATCCAATGTAAGGTGGGAAGAGAAGCTAGCTGCTTGAGCTGCTGCTACCTCTCCTTTTGTGTGCTCTTGCTCTTTGCCACTGCCATGGAAGTTTGTTTTCTGCTATGTGCTGCTCTGCCTTGGACCCAGCTGAGTATGGACTGAAACCTCCAGTAACTGTGAGCTAAATAAACCTTTCCTTCCTTCATTTTGAGCATTGGGTATTTGTCCCAGCAATGAGTAAAAAGTAACTAAGACAATGAGTGAGTGAATACACTCTTCATGGATAATGGATAATGCTCTTTCATAGTGTCCTTTGGGTGCTAGTATTGGATTCATTCCCAAAGTAAAGCTGAAGTTTGTGATATTGTGATATAATAAGAAATACATTTTTGGTTTTTGTTCCCAGTTCCTAAAACCAAACTCCTAAACCCGCTTTTTATTATTTTAAAGAGAAAAAGAAGACAATAGAAACAATGATACAGAATTTCAAAGTAATATAATGTAAAATTAATAGTAGCGGGCTTGTGGGTTACCTCAGTTGTTTCTTTTTCTTATTTTTTTATTAATTTTATTGAGAAAAATATTGCAATGAGAGTTTCAAAACTGGTTGGTAGGAGAGTTACAACAATGAACACATTTCATATTGTTGTCTTGTAGTAGTCATTCATAGCTCAAGATGATGACATGATATCCTGTCCAAACACTATTATTACAAATCTTTCTTCTTATTGAATTAAGAGAAAGTGGCTATATATCTATCTTAACTATTTTGTAAATACAGATACAAAATTGCCCTTCATTTATATCTCTTTTTTAAATTTAGTTTTGTCAGAGATGTGCATTCCATTCCCATCCAAATATTGTAGATTCATGAATTCAGCAAAATATTCCAATATACTCCAGTAGTCCACAATAGTAGTGGGTTATCCACAGGACTGGCAATGTCCAAATCTGTTAACTTGAGCCTTCCACAGCTCTGCATATTAACATGGCTTCACTTTTCATACCTTGTTTCTACACTTTTCTGCTGGATGGATAAGATCAAGATAAATCAAGACCTATATATCAAGAAATGTAACTTTTGTATCTGACAAGGTCAGTCAAGTCCCTCAGGACTTATCACAAAACCCTGTACCACAGTGTGTAGATCCTTTGTCAGTGTCAGCCATGTGGATGAGTCATGGCCATTGCTTGACCAATTCACTCTCTTTGAGAGCCTGAGAGAATGTTTTCTCTCCATATGACTCTCTTTAGGCACACACTACATCATCGATCACATTCCTCTATGGCCCCATAATCTCTTTCATCAGAAAATTGGGACACAACTGAATTAAATGATGTTACAGTATAGGTTCTCCTATGTCCTGAGTCCTCACTGACCTTGAAAGGCTAGGGCCAAAATGTTGGTTGTCCTTGTAACCCTTCTTTTTCTCTAATTTTTGGTCTACAAACTTAGGTTGTCACCGCTCCAGAAGAGAAGCTTATTATTGCCCTACAACACATACAGTTGGACTTAACCTCACTATCTGTCTGAATATCAAACATTTTAGGCATAAGATGGAACATTTATTTGCTTGGGCAAACTCAGTCAGGTACAGAGGACTGCAGTTCCATCCCCAGCTCCATGTGCCACACCAGATGTGCCCTTAAGGCAGCCTGAGCCAGTCAAAAAATTTAATAGTGGTTAATATATTGCATCTATTATCTTCGAAGTAGTTGCTCAGATTATAAGATATAGGCATGCAAATATAAGCACAAACCATTCCTTTCAATGAACTAATACAAATTAGTTGTATAATGATCTTAGCTACCTTTTATCTTATATTTTCTTTTCCCTTCCTTCTTTTCTCCTTTCCCAATTGTTATTTCCTTTTGAGCAGTTACTTTCTCTTTTGCAATATTATTGTACCTTTTAGATCTTATTTACTCTTTCAGTTTCTTATACAAGAGAGAAAAATACAATGTTTGCACATGCAAGTATGATTTATTTCTTTTAAGAGTATGGTTTCAAGTTATATCCATTTACCTTTAAAGCCTCAAGTTTATCCTTTGCATAAAAATATCACATCTTTTTATCCATTCTTTGGTTGATGGGTATTTGACTTGTTTCCAAGATCTACATATTACAAATTGTGCTGCTATGAACACAGGTGCACATATATCACTGTGTGATGATGGTTTTAATTCTTCTGAGAAAATGCCCAACAGGAAAAAGAATGGCTTGAATGGAACCTCTAATCCTAGTTTTTTGAGGAATCTCCAAACTGACTTCTACAGTGATTGCACAAGTCTACATTCCCACAAACATTGGTGAAGGGTTGCTTCTATTCCACAGCCCTCCTGGCATTTGCTATTGATTTCTTAATGATAGCCATTCTTTCTAGGATAAGATGGAATCACATTGTTGCCTTAATTTGCATTTTTCAAATGACCAATGATGCTGAATATTGTTTCATATATTATTTGCCATTTGTATTTCTTCATCTGAGAAGTGTGTATTCATCTCAGATGCCCATTTTGAATTGGGTTTTATATGTTCTAGATAAAAGTCCTTACTTTGAGAGACAACTGACTGTAATTATTCCCAATATGTGGGTTTTCTTTTCACTCTATTGGTGATTTCCTTAGATGTGCAAAATCTTTATTAAAAGATGAGGGCTGGGGAGATGGCTCAGTGGAATAAAGTTCTTCCCTGGCAAGCACAAGGGCCTGAGTTCAATCCCCGGTTCCGAAAAAAAAAAGATGAGATACTAGTTGTTCATTCTTTGAAGTATTTCTCATGCAGTTTGGCTTTAATTCACAGACTCTCTGCCTACCTCTTCTAATCTGTTCCACTGATTCTTTTTGTTATAGTACCATACTGACTTTATCACAGTAACTTTGTAGTATAGTTTCAAGTAGTGGATTGTGGTATTTCTTGCCCTGTCTTTGTTGCTTAGGATTGCCTTTCCTATTCTATGTCTCTTCTGTTTCCAAATGAATTTGATGAATGTTTTCTGTAGTTCTGTGAGGCATGCTGATGGTATTTTTGTCAGGATTGCACTAAATCTGTATAACAGTTTTGGGAGTATGGCTATTTTCACAATGTCATTTCTTCTATCCATGAGCAAGGGATATCCTTCTGTTTTTAGATCTCCTCTTCAATCTCATTTTGCAATCTCATAATGTAAATTTAAATGTATAGATCTTTTACTTCCTTTGTTAGATTGATCACTAACTATTTCATTTTTGGATGCTATTGTGAAGGTTGTGGTTTCTCTAATTTTTCTCTCAATAAGTTTGTTGTTTGTAGGAATGCTACTGATTTTTGTGTGTAGACTTTATATCCAGCTAAACTACTGAATTTGCTTATTAATTCTAGAATTCTTATGGTGGAGTTTTTGGGATCCTCTATGTAAAGTATCATGTCATATGCAAACAATGATAATTTAACTTGTTCCTTTCCCATCCATCCTTATCTCTATATTTCCCTCTCTGGCTTAATTCCTCTAGCTAATGTTTCCAGAACTAAATTGAATAAAAGTAATAATGGTAGATGTCTCTGACTTGTTCCTGATTTTAAAGTGAAAGCTTTCAGTTTTTGTCCATTGAGTGTGATGTTGTCTGTTGGTTTGTTTTAGATGGCTTTTATCAGGTCGAGGTATAGACCATCTATTCTAATTTTCTGTAGGTATTTTTATCATGAATGAGTGTTTAGCTTTATCAAAAGTTTTTTTTTGCATTTATTGAGATGATCATGTGATTTTGTCTTTTGAGCTGTTGATATTGATATTGTGTATTACCTTTCTTGATTTGTGTACATTGAACCATCCCTGAATTCCTTGGATGAATCCCATTTGGTCATGTATAATCTATTTTTTTTTTTTTTTGAGAACCAGCGATTGAACTCAGGCCCTTGCGCTTGCCCATGGCTTATTTCACTGAGCCATCTCCTCAGCTCTGTATAACGTTCTTGATGATTCGCTGCATTCTGTTTGCTAGTATCTAATTGAGGAATTTTACATCTATATTTACAAGGGAGATTGGCCTGTACTTCTCTTTTCTGGTTGGGCCTTTCTTTGCTTTTGATATCAAGGACAATACTACCTTTAGGAATGAATTAGGGAGCATTTCTTCCCTTTCAATTTCACTAAGGAGTTTCAGAAGTAGTGGCATTAGATTTTCTCTAAATTTCTTGTAGACTTTGTTTTTTTTTTATTTTTTTTAAATTTTTTTTATTTATTTATTTGAGAGAGAGAGAGAGAGAGAGAGAGAGAGAGAGAGAGAGAGAGAGAGAGAGAGAGAGAGGTGTGTGTGTGTGTGTGTGGCCAGCTCAGCCCACCAGGGGGCGGGGCTGGCTGGCATGTGGTGCTGGGGGATTGAACCGCGGTCCCTGATGCCTTGCCAAGCTTGTTCTAAGTAGGTGCTTTAGACCACTGAGCCATCTCTCCAGCCCTCTTGTAGACTTTGGCAGTGAATCAATCTATCAGGACCTTGGCTTTTCTTTGTTGGTGAGTTTTTAATTGCATTTTTAATTTCATTAACTGATATTAGATTATTCTGAATTTTTATATCATCTTGATACAGATTTAGTTATTCATTCATTTATAGGAGTCTGTCCATTTCTTCTGTTTCTATTCTATAAGAGTAAGGACTTTCTATGTAGGTTTGGATGATCTTCTGAACTTCTACAGGATCTGTAATGATTTCTCCCTCATTCAGTGAATTTGAGCTTTTTCTTTCCTTCTCGTGCATAAGGTTGGCTGAAGGTTTATCAATTTTATTTATTCTTTCAAAGAACTAACTCTTTTCATTTGATTATAGATATTGTTTAATTTGTTCATTTCATCTATGACTCACTCATTGTTCAAGCAAGTGATTTAATTTCAGTGTGTTTATGTAACTTCTGCACTTTCTTTTGCCATTAATTTCCAGTTTCATTGCACTATCATCAGATAAAATGCATGGGATAATTTCAATTTGTTTGCATTTACTTAAGCATGTTACTTAAGCATATCAGCTAATATGGGATCTAGTTTATTGAAAGTCACATACAGCTAAGAAGAGTGTGTATTCTGATGTTGTCCAGTGGAACTTTCTGCAAAGGTCTTCTAAGTTCATTTATTAATGGATTTGTTCAGTTCTCTTCTTTTTCTGCTGATTTTTTGTAAAGTTGATCTGTCTCTTTGTGATGATTGGGTGCTAAGGTCCCCCATTACAATTGCATCGTTTCTTCTTTGATTTTTCATGTCTACTAATATTTGTCTCATATAATTGGGTGCTCCTATATTTGGTGCATGCATATTTATGATTGTTATATCTGTCTCTTGAATTTTTTCTTTTTATATGATCTACTTTACTCCTTATGCTACAAATTATGAGTCTGACCATATCTCTAGATTTACTTTTTTCTATAATTTTACAGAGAGACAAATAGAAAGGAGGCAGATTCAAATCAAATTGTTAGGACACTTTCAATAATTAACACATTGCACTCTCTAGTGGTTAACATTAACACATAACCACTTCTTAGTGGTTATTTGCTGTACAAGATGCAGACATGACATCCTATTTACAAAAACTATTAGAACAAATCCCTCTATTCATTAAGAGAATGTAACTATATATCTATCCTAACCATTTTGAATACACAGATATGAGATGGTCATTCATCTGTAACCTTTTTTTTTTTTTTGGCTTAGTTCCGTCATTTGAATATTACAGGTGTGTTAACTCAGCAAAATATTCCAAAAGAGTCCAGTAGTCCATAATAGAATTTCATCTTCCTCTTGCCTGGCAGTGTCAGATAGTCAGATATTGTTGACCAGAACCCCTACAGCTCAACATCACACCATGGCTTTACTTTTTATATTTCGTTTTTATAATTTTCTGCAGGATGGTTAAGACCAAGATAAAGCAAGACCTATGCAACAAGAGTTGTAGCTTTTGGATCTGATAAGGTCAGTGAAGTCCCCTCAGGATTTATCCTGAGATCCTGTACCTCAGATTGTAGATCCTTTGTCAGTGTCAGCCATGTGGATGAGTCACAGCTATTGCTTGGCCAATGTACTCTCTGTGAAAGAATGAGAGAATGTTTTGTCTCCATGTGACTCCCCTTCGGCACACTCTACATCACTGATCACTTTCCTGTTTGGCTCCATAATGTGTTTCATCAGAAAATTCGGGACACTACCGAGTTACGTGATGTTACAGTACAAGATCTCATATGTCCTGAGTCTTAATTGACCTTGGAAAGCTAGGGTAAAATGTTGGCTTTCCTTGAGGACCTCCTTTTTCTCTAATTTTGGTCTGCAAACTTAAGTTGTTAACCATCCAGAAGACAAGCTTATTGTTATTACCATACAACCTAGGCTGTTAAGCTTAACCTCACTATCTGTCTGAATATCAAAAATCTTAGGCATAATATGGAACAAGTATTTTTCATTAAGTATTGATATGTTGAAATTTAAGTCCCTACAGAATATGAGGAAAAAACATTTAAAAAATTAAAATATACTTTAAAAATAGGCATAAAGAATTATATAATTCATATGTTTACACATAAATCCAGAAATCTTTCCATATACAACCTTAGAGCAGGAGAGTTTGGGAACATTCCTTTTCCTGTCTCCTGCCTTCATTCAAGACCCCCAACTTTTTGAACAGTCAGACAGACAGACAGCAAGGCAGCAACTGGCATGTCATGACAAGCAGCCCGTATTCAGAAGGACAGAATGAGAGGTACTCCAAGCATGAATCTACTATTACAAATACCAGTATATATAGTTAGTCAGGGTGAGAATCTTTCCATTTAACAGCTAGATTCAAAAATCTTCTGGAGATTCTGAGGATCAGTGCATTGCCCATCTTCCACATATAACTGTATAGCTTGTCAATGTCATGTTTTCTGGCTCTTCTCCTTTCCCTCTCTTAATTGGTTAGTCCGCAAGTTCCTGCTTTCTTTTTACTTGTATTATACCTTTCTATTTGTATTTCTTCTTTTGAGTTCATATACTAGGGAAACTACACAATATTTATATATGTTTGTCTGGTGTAATGCACTTATGAGTATATCTTCAAAAAAAATTAAAAATTAAAAATTAAAAAGGGGCCAGGGAGATGGCTCAGTAAGATAAGCGCTTGACTGGCAAACACAAGGATCAGAGTTCAATCCCTGGTTCCGGAAAAAAAAAAAGTATATCTTCAAGTGGAATCCACTTCAACAGAAAGGCTTCAAGTTTATCATTCTTTATAGTGGAGTAATACTCTACTGTGTAAAAATTAGCACATTTTCTTCAACCATTCCTCAGGTGATGCACATGTTGTTTGTTTCCAAGGTTTGGGATCACAAATTGTGCTGCTATAAACATAGGCACACATATATCACTATGGTGTGATGTTTTCAGATCCTCCGGGAAAATTCCCAGTAGAGGAATAGCTGGTTTGAAGGGAATTTCGAGTAAAATTTTCTAAGGAGTCTGCACACTGATTTCCATAATGATTGCACCAGTCTACATTCCCACCTAGCAGTGGAGAAGGGCTCCTTTATGCCACAGCCTCTCCCACATTTGTTGTTGATTAATTTCTCCATGATAGCCGTTCTTTCTGGGGTGAGATGATAACTCAACATTATTTTAATTTGCATTTCTTGGATGGCTAGTGATGTGGAGCATTATTTCATACATTTATTTGCTTCTTTAAGTTCATCCTCTGAGAAGTGTGTGTGCATCCTGGATTCCCATTTCTGGACTAGGTCTTTAAATTTTGGGGCGCTAGTGTTTTTTAGTTCTTTATAAATTCTAGTGTGCAGTCCTTTGTCTGAGTATGTATTTGTCATGATTTTTTCCAAATTTGTGGGTTGTCTTTTCACTTGTTGGTAATTTCTTTTGATGTGAAAAAAACTTCTCAGTAAGAGCATTTCCCAGTTGTTAATTCTTCCAACTGTTTTCTGTGCAATTTGATTTTTATTCATGAACTCTTTGCCTAACCCAATGTCTGAAATAGTTCCTCCTCCTTTCTCTTCCAGAAGATATAGTGTCTCTGTTTTGATGTTTATATCTTTAATCCATTTTACTTTAGTTTAGTACATGGTGATAAACCTGGGTCAAGTTTTAGTTTTCAGTATGTAGAGAGCCACTTTTTCCAGCACTATAAGTTAAAGAGGCTATTTTTCTTCCAGTAAGTATGTTCGGCCCCTTTGTCAAAGATAAGGTGGTTGAGTGTGTTTGTAGGGGCTTCAACGTTTTCTAATCTATTCCATTGATCCTCAGGTCTATGTTGTATCCAGTACTATGTTGATTTTATCACAATAGCCTTATAGTATAATTTCAAGTCGGGAATTGTAATACCTACTGCCTTGTCTTTATTGCCCAGGATTGCCTTTGCTATTCTAGGTTGTTTCTGGTTCCAAATAAATTTTAAGAATGATTTCTCTAGCACTGTGAGGTATGTCGGTGGTAGTTTGATAGGGATTTCTTTAAATCTGTTCAGAAATTTTGGGAGTATGGCCATCTTCACAATGTTGGTTCTTCTTAACCAGGAGCATGGAATATCTTTCCATTTTCTGAAATCCTCTATGATCTCTTTTTTAAGAGTACTGTAATTTTCCTTGAGAAGATCTTTGACTTCTTTAGTTAGATTAATTCCAAAGTATTTCATTTTCCTCGGTGCTATTGTAAAAGGTATTGTTTTCATAAATTTCCTCTTAGCGTGTTTGTTATCTGTGTAGAGGAATGCTATTGACTTTTGGGTATTGACTTTATAACCTGCTATGGTACTGAATTTCTGTACTAATTCTAGTAACTTCTTGGGGGAGTTTTTTGTGTCTTCCAAATAAAGTATCATTTCATCTGCAAATAGTGATAATTTAACTTTTTCTTTTCCTATTCTTATTCATTTATTTCTTTCTCTTGTCTAATGGCATTAGCTAATGATTCCAGAGCTACATTGAATAGGAGTGGTGATAGAGGGCATTTTTGTTTTCTACCAGATCTAAGAGTAAGAGATTTCAGTTGTTCTCCATTTAGAATTATGTTGGCTGTTGCGTTTTCATAAATGGCTTTTACCAGATTGAAGTAGAGGCCATCTTTTGCAATTTTCTGTAGGACTTTGAACATGAATGAGTGTTAGACTTTGTCAAAAGCTTTTTCTGCATCAATGGAGATGACCACATGGTTTTTAGTTTTCTCTCTATTGATATAGTATATTACATTTATAGATTTTCGAATGTTGAACCATCCTTGCATCCCTGGGATGAATCCTACCTGGTCATGGTGTATGATCGTCTTGATTATTTGTTGTATTCTATTTTCTAGTATTTTATTGAGGATTTTTGCATCCATGTTAATGAGAGAGATTAACCTGTAAGTTGCTTTCTTAGTTGCACCTTTCCCTGGTTTTGGTATCAGTATAATACTTGCCTCCAGAAATGATTTTGAGAGGATTGCTTCCTTTTCAATTTCATTGACGATTCTGAGAGATATAGGGACTACAGCTTCTGTAAATTTCTTGTGGAATTCAGCTTTGAATCCATCTGGTCCTGGACTTTTCTTTGTCGGTAGGTTTTTTTATTACCTCTCTTATTTCACTGGCTGTTATTGGGCTATTGAGAGTGGTTATATCTTGTCAATTCAGTTGTGGTAATTTGTACATTTCTAGGAATCTGTCCTTTTATTCTGTGTCTTCTGTTCTGTGACAGTAAAGATTCTCAAAGTAGCAATTGATAATCTTCTGAATTTCCAGGGTGTGTGTTAGTTACATTCATTTTATTCTTTATTGCTTGTATTTGAATTTTTTTTCTTTCCTCCTTTTGATGAGGTTAGCTAGGGACTTATTGATTATATTTAGTCTTTCTAAGAACCACCTTTTTGTTTCATTAATTCTTTGAACTGTTTTATTTCTGTCAATTGAATTAATTTCTGCTCTAATCTTGATGATTTCTTCCCATGTTTGGGCTCTGGGTTTGCTTTGCTCTTCCTTTTCTTGTTGTTGTAGGTGCAGCATGAGGACGTTTATTTGTTACCTTTCTGTTTGCCTAATGTGTGAGTTCACAGCTATGAATTTCCCTCTGAGAACTGCTTTCTTCGTCTCCCATAAAGTCCAGTAAGTTGTGCTTGAATTTTCATTGAATTGTAGATATTTTTGAATTTCTTGTTTAATTTCTTCTGTGACCCATTGGTTGCTGAGTAGGGTGTCATTTAATTTCCATGTATTGAAAGTTTGTTTCTCGTTTCTTTTGTCACTTTTTTCCAGTTTCATTGCACTGTGGTCAGATAATATGCATGGGATAATTTCTTTTTTCTTACATATACTTAAGCATGACTTATAGACCAGTATGTGGTCTATTTTAGAATATGACCCATGTACACCTGAGAAAAATTTGTATTCAGCTGTATTTGGGTGGAACACTCTGTATATGTCCACCAAGTACATTTGTTTCAAGTTCTGTTTCAGTTCTGTTGTTTCTTTACTAATTTTTTGTCTGGTTTACCTATCTTTTTGGGATAAGGAGGTTTTAAGATCTGTTGTTAAGATTGTGGTATTGGATGTTACATTTTTCATGTCCATTAAGTTTGGTTTTATATTGTATTGTCTCCCTTGTTTGTTGCATACGTAGTTATGAGTGTTACCTCTTCCTCCTGAATTTTTCCTCTAACCGGTATATAGTGGTCTTCTTTATTTCACTTGATCGTTCTTGGTTTGAAGTTCAGACTATCTGAGAATAGGCTTGCTAACCCTGCTTTTTTCTGAGATGCTGGTGTGTGTAGCATTGTTTTCCATCCTTTGACTTTCAGCCTATGAATGTCTTTATGAGTTAAATGTGTTTCTTGTATACAACATATTGTTGGATTTTTGTTTCCTAATCCACTGTGCCAGTCTATTTCTCTTAATTGGTGAACTGAGTCCATTTACACTGATGGTTAGAATTGAGATGCATTGACTTACAATTGACATGTTATTTAACTGTTGTCTTTTTCTCCTGTGTTTAATTGCTTGCCCTATTTAGTTGGTTGTTTCTGATCCCATTCGTGAAATTCTGATCATATTGTTCCCTCTCTAGAATATCTTTCAGGAGCCTGTGTAGGGTTGGCTTTGTCATCATGGAATATTTAGTTGTTGTTTGTCATGGAAGTATTTCACTTCTCCATCAAACTTGATAGTTTTGCAGGTATAGCTGTCTAGGCTGAAATTTATTTTCCTAGAGGATTTGAAGTACTCTGCTCCATGATCTTCTTGCCTTCATGATTTGTGAAGAGAAGTTGGCCAGAATTCTGATGTGTTTTCCTTTGAATGTGATCTGCTTCTTTTCTCTAGGAGCTTTTAGTATATTATTTTTGTGCTGAATTTCTGGGATCTTGACTATTATAGGTCTTGGTCTGTTTTTAATTCGGTTGAGGTTACTTGTCATTCTGTATGCTTCAGTTACCTGAATGTCAGAATGTTTCCTCATAGTTAGGAAATTTTCTATTACTTCTGCTCACATTTTTTTAATGTCATTTGTATTTTCTCCTTCTTTCTCAGTGATGCCTGTTAGTCTCACATTGTTTATGTGTGCATCGACTTACAAGTAGTGAAGATCTTTTCTTACCTTTTCACTATCTGCAGCAGCGTCTTCAAGATCTGAAACTCTGTCTTCACTTTCACTCAAAAGGATTTGCCAGCTTGTGATTGAGATTTTAAGATGCTCTATATCTCTTTGACTCTACTTTGTATGACCTATTTTCTTTTCTGTGTAGCTCATTCAAGGAATCTGTCATTTTTCTAATCTTCTTTATATTTTTTTATCAAGGTCTTCTTTAGAAACAGTTATTAATTCTTTTACTGCAGTGTTTTCTTCATATTGGGTTTCCTCCCTATATTTCTGTAGTTGATTCTTTACTTCAGATGCTATGAGTTCAGTGAATTCTTTTTTTATTTCAAAAACGAATTCTGCTCTGAGTTCCTCTATAACTTTCTGCCCTTCCTTATTTACTATCGACTCTATTAATTCATATATTTGAGCTGAGCTAGTGTCCTCTGCACTTGTTTTGGGTGGGCATTGGGTTTCCTCCATATGTTTCTGCATTTGATTCTTTATTGCAGATGCTATTAATTCAGGGATTTCTTTTTTCATTTCCAATATGAGTTCCTCTATACCTTTGAGCAGTTTTTTCTTTATTTCAGAAGCTGTTGATTCATTGATTTCAACTGTGTGATTCCCAATTTATTCTGCATTAGTGTCCTCTGCCCTTGTTTTGGGTGAGCTTGGGGGTCTGAGATTACATTTTGCTCCATCTGATTGTCATTTTGTGTGGCACTGTCTTTTTACCTCTCTTTTAGAGCTTTGGTGTAGTTATAACCTTAGCACATACTGAAATTCAGGTGCAGAACTACAAAGTTTGGATTTATTCAGTTGTACCTGGCTTGGGTCTGGCTGCTATGCTCAGCTCCCTCCTGCTGCTGCCCTTGGAAGTGATCCTGTTGTGTCCCTCTGACAAGATGTTCTGCTCCTGGACTAGCTTGTGGCTTTGTCCCTATTCTCTTTGCAGGGAATGCACCTGCAAGGTTTCACCCCAAGCCTGTAGTCCAGGCCTGAGCTGAGTCTGGAAGGGACAAGATGGAGTAGGGGGTAGAGGAAACTCTCACACACACTCTCTGGGCCTGGGCTAAGAATTGATCTGGGGGTCCTGAGAACGCAGCAGAAATTCTCACTAGGTGAGCGGGCTGGGTGGTACTGCAGAGTGTTGGGTGGGGTCCTAAGGGGTAGGAAGAGGGTGTCACCCACACTGCACCTGGGCTTGCACTGGCAAGTCCCACAGGCCCAGGATAGCAGGAATCTCTCCCACACACTCACTGGGCCTGGGCTAGGACTGAATCTGGTGGTCCCCAGAATGCGGCAGAAATTCTCTAAATTTATGTATACAAAGACTGTGCACATTCCAAGTCAAGCATTAGTTCCTCAGGGAAGTGTTTCCTGGTTATTCACACTTATTCTGTGCTCCCCATTTTCAAGGTCCTGTGGCATACTATGCATGTCTCTCAATAACTTCTGATTTTTAAATTTGTGTTCAATTCTCAAATATATGCTCTTCAAAGGCAAAGATATTTCCACCTTTACTTTTTTTTTTTCTTTTCAAAGTTTCTAATACTGGGAGAAAATAACATACCATGACTTTTAAATAAATTGTAAGTCAACAATATAATATAAATCTTAAAACAAAAATTAAGATTAAGAAATATTCAGAAAATTAAAAATAGTTAATTAAAAGATTAAATGTTTCAAAACAATTGAACTAAGAAACCATTTTCATGATAGTAAAGAAAGACTAAGAATAAAACAGAAGATACAGTCTGGGCTGCTTAATGAGTTCAGGTCAGTGAGTTGAAGTCCAGTCTTAGCACATAGACAGACCTTGTACCGAAAACCAAATGCAAACGTTTTGATTACTTCATGTTCGTAGAAATTTACACAAAATGAATCAATATTTCAAAACAAAGCTACTATTTAATTGTATGTATTTATATGGCATTTTTCCATTTCTATGAAATGACAAAGATCAGCAAATTTATAAGGGAAATAGGAGATATGAAAGTATTTGATTAGATTCTGAGTTGGAGATAGTGATTTTGGAGTGCACAGTATGAAATTGTACATTGCACATGAACAAATTAACATAACACAGTAATATTTAAATAAGCTGGTTCGAGGAAAAGAACCTTATGAGGCTGCAGATGTAATCATGGGCTCAGTAAATGTTTATGTATTCAATACTGTACAGCTAACAAGTTGGCATGATGGTACATTATAGTAAAAATGATTTCTAATCATTCTAGCATAATGCAGTCCATTAATATAAACTGTTAAAATGTTTATTTAAATAAACATCTGATCTGTATTACATGAAAAAATATTTAAAATAGATATACAGCTGCTTTCTCTTAATTCAATGAATAGAAAGATTTGTACTAATAGTGTTTGGACAGGATAGCATGTCTGCATCTTGTACTATGAATAATCACTAAGAAGACAACAATGTGCAATGTATTAATTAACTGCACAAAATTCTAGTGTGTTGTGGACATGGATAATGTCCATGACACTTACTGGTGGCCAGATGTCACTTGTGGGACTGAGCTACAGTTATTTCTTTGAAATCCACCCTGTAGACTCAGATAGAATCATGACCCATAGGGTGCAGGAGAAGTCCATTTGTAGAGTGTACTGATGGAAATATTTGCTGCTGTACACAAAAGAATAGCTGAGAGACTACTTTTGTATAGCTCTTATTCTCCCGTGATTAATTGTTTGCCCTATTTGGTCGGTTCTTTCCTGTCTCATTCATGGAGTTGTGATTATTTTGACCCTCTCTAGAATCGCTTGGTAGTCTGTGTAGGCTTGGCTTTGTCATCATGAAATTCTTAAGTTGTTCTTTGTCATGGAAATATTTCTTTTTTCCATAATTTTATTGAGAAGCAAATAGCAATCAGACAGTTTCAAACCAAAGGGTAGGACAGTTTCAATAATTAACACACTGCATACATTCCTCCCAGTGGTTAATTGCTGTACAAGATGTGGGCATGATATCCTATTTACAAACACTATTAGAACAAATTCCTCTATTCATTAAGAGAATGTAACTATATAGCTATCCTAACCATTTTGAATACACAGATACAAAATGGACATTCATCTGTATCCCCTTTTTATTGTTTAGTTCCATTATTTGAATATTACAAGTGTGTTAACTCAGCAAAATATTCTAAAAGAGTCCAGTAGTCCATAATAGTATTGGGTCTTCCACTTCACTGGCAATGTCAGAAATTGCTGACCTGAGTCCCCTACATCTCAACATAACAGCATGGCTTTACTTCTTATACTTTGTTTTTATATTTTTCTGCTGGATGGTTAAGACCAAGGTAAAGCAAGACCTGTGTAACAAGAGTTGCAGCTTTTGAGTATGATAAGATCAGTGAAATCCCCTCAGGATTTGTCCTGAGATCCTCTACCTCAGATTGTAGAACCTTTGTCAGTGTCAGCCATATGGATGAATCACGGCCATTGCTTGGGCAATGTGCTCTCTGGGAAAGCCTGAGAGAATGTTTTCTCTCCATGGGACTCTCCTTAGGCACACTCTACATCATCAATCACTTTCCTCTTTGGCCCCATAATCTCCTTGATCAGAAAATTTGGGACACTACCGAGTTACATGTCATGGAAGTATTTCACTTCTCCATTATGCTTGAAAGAGTTTTACAGGGTATATCAGTCTGGGTTGGAATTTGCTTTCTTGCAAGACGTATATTACCGTGCTCCATGCTTTTCTTGCCTTCATGGTTTGTGAAGAGAAATCTGCCATTATTCTCATGGGGTTTCCTTTAAATGTGATCTGTTTTTTTCTCTTTAGCGGCTTTTAGTACACTGCTCCTGTGCTGAATTTCTGGGATCTTGATTACTATATGTCTGGGTGTGGTTTTAATTGGGTTGATGTTATTTGGAGTTTTAAATCCTTTGGTTACCTGAATGTCAGATTGTTTACCCATATCTGGGAAGTTTTCCGCCATTACTTCTATCCATATTCTTTTTACATCATTTATATTGACCCCTTCCTTCTCTTTGATTCCTATTAGTCTCACATTGTTCATCTTTGCATTGTCATGCAGGTATTGAATTAATTTTTCCTGCTTTGTAGTTGTTTTTAAGAGATCTTTTCTTGATTTTTCACTAGGTGCAATGGTGTCTTTAAGTTCTGAAAGTCTATTTTCACTTCCATTCAAATGCTTTTGCCAACTTGTGATTGAGGTTTTAATTTCCTGTATATCACTTTGAATCTGTTTCACACATTCTATTTCTTTCCTATATTGCTTATTCAAGGATTCCATCATTTTTATATTCTGCTCTATTTTTTAACAGTGTCTTCTTTAGAAGCACTTAGTATTTCTTTAATTATAGTTATCATTTCTTTTTTTAGTCCAGAAATTATTTCTGATCTGATTTCCTCTATGCCTTTCTGCAGTTGTTTCTTTACTTACAATGCTATTATTTCAGAGATTTCAGGTTTGTGATTTTCAATTTCTTCTATGCTAGTGTCTTCTGCATTTGTTCTGGGTGGACTCGGGGCCTGAGACTGCATTTTGTTCCTTCTTTTTGTCATTTTATATACCACTTTCTTCTGACCTTTGATGTAGAACTTAGACAGAGTTATTACCTTAGCACCAGGTCCAGATCTACAATGTTCAGACTCTTCCAGGTGGGTGTGGCTTGGGTCTGGCCGCTGTGCTCTACTTCTTCCTGTTGCCCTTGGAAATGAACCCTCTCTTTCACTCTGGTAGGATGTTCTGCTCCTGAATCAGCTGGGTGGGTCTTGCCTCTAAGCTCTTGCAGGGAGTTGTGCTGAAGGGTTCCACACTGGGCCTGGCCTCTGGTTCGAATGAGGATACAGTGGGCCATGGGTCATCTCACACACTAGGCCTGTACTCTGGGTCAAATGAGGATCTAGTGGGCACCAGGTCCTCTCACTCACATGCCAGGCTTGTGCTCTGGGTTGAATGAGGATCTGGAAGGCCCCAGGTGGTCTCACTCACACATCAGGCCTGGGCTCTGGGTCAAATCAGGATCTGGTGGGTCCTGGGTCAGATGAGGATCCGGTGGGCCCCTGGTTTTCTCACTCATACTCTGGGTTGAATCTAGCTCTAGGTTTTCACCTGGACTCATGCAAAATATTAGGATCTAGGCCCTCAGTTGGAGTCTTTAGTATTTAGTGTGTAGATAGATTTTCTACATTTGTTGTGTATGATTCTTGGGTGATTCCTTATAAAGTAATATCATAAAATATCCTGTACTATATTGTTTGACATGCAAAAGACTGCAAACCATGACACCCTTTGTAGAGTAGATTTACCCTGTGGTGGAAACTTTAGGGAGGATGGTGTATAAGGTAAAGATAACTGGAAGGAAAATAGAAGCAAGGCTGGAGGACAACTTATAGTCACACAAGACTTGAGAAACTGGAGAATGGAATAGAAAAGAAAGAATGAAGGATTTCAAGGATTCTCTGAAGTTGGTCTCAGGGTTTTGGGGACAGGATTAGAACAAGAAAACGAAAAATGAAAAACATTGAAAAAAAGAAAAGAAAAAATGAAAAGGAAAATACAGTAAGATAAAATCAAAGACAAAACAAGATATGGCTGAGGAGATGGCTCAGTAGAATAATTGCTTGCCTGGCAAGTGCAAGGGCCTGAGTTCAATTTCCAGTTCTGAAAAAAAATAAATTAGAATGAAACAATATATATTTTAAAAAAGAAGGGCAAGTGGTCCCACCCACCTGTTTCTCCTCCTTATGATTTGTCCCTAAGCACAATGCTAGTTCACCTAATGTACCACCTGTTGGCTCATATTTTGAACTTTTACATCTTTCTATTTTTGCCTTTCCATAGTGTATATCCTATGCTATGTCCTACTGCGTGGATGTAGCTTCCCTGGTGGCCTAGTCCTGCAGTATTGCAGAAAGAGTCATGTTACTGAATTCCTCTGGCTGGGTAGGTTGCTGAGTCCCAGGTGCTTCCCATGTTCCTAAAACTCTCAATTTTCTGAGTGATACTGGTTTCTTGTGCAATTTTTGTTCCAATGTTTGGTTTTTTACCCTGGTTTATGACAAAGAGCTTCTAAATACTTTGGAATTTCCAAGGTTATAGGATTGTCTTTGGTTCTAATAAAATGATTCCTGGTGATCTCCTGGGTTTCAGCTAGAAACTGGAAAACAGAAATTTAAGTGATTCCCTGAGTACTGTGAGCTCTACTAAACATTATTAGATTGAAACTTTCAGACATACTCAACCCAATCCAATGGGAAAGGGAAAGAGGCTGGAGACAGAGTTAATAATTCATCACATGTACATGGTGACACCTCCATAAAAATCCCTAAAGTACATAGTTCAGAGAGTTCCTGGGTTGGTGTATATACACACATGCCAGGATAGTAGTGTAACCCATGAGTATAGAAATTCCTGTATTTAAGCTTCTGCATCTTTCTCAGTGTACTTCTTTTTCAATGTACTTCTTTCTCTGGTTATTCATATTCTCCTCTCCCTCTCCCACTCTTACCTCTCCCTCTTTCTTTTCCTCTTCCTCTCTCTCCTCCCCTCCTCTCTCTGTTCTGCTTATTGAACCTAGTACCTTTGTACTGAGTTATATCCAGCCATTTTTTAAGACAGGATCTTGTTATTTGTTAAGTCACTGATTTTCCTAGGCTGCACTTGAACTCCAGATTTTCTTGTCTCAGCCTTCCAGAGTGCTGGAATTACAGTCCTGGATCACCACAGCAAGCTCTGACTGTTCTCTATATACTGTATAGCAACCTTGCTAATAAATTAGGAAATGTAAGTAGTTCCCTGAGTAATGTGAGACAAAGTAGCAAATTAGTGAACCCAGAAAGACCTGTAAAAGTAGCAAAGTTGGACAAAAGTGTGACTAACCTAAGGAGGGTACCCACTACTTATGATCAATATGATGTGAAGTAAAGACAGACTTGTGAAACTGAACCTCTAACCTGTGGAGTCTGCATTAAGTGACAGAATTCAATTATAAGATACTTAGTGTCCAGAGAATCGGATTGTTATGGGAAAAGCCTTTACATATTTACTGTTAGAAATGAAGTCTAAGGGTAAAAAATGATTTTTTTTTTCTTTTTTGTGAGTGAGAATTTGTTCTAATGTGAAGGTAAGCTTGACAAAACAAATGATATCAGGTGGCCATTGTGATATAATTGTGCAGTATTTGTGAGTGTGTGTGTATATTTCTGCACACCTTATAAGCAGATGCATTGGCTATCTTTGTTCCACTCTAACTTTTCTAGGCTATACATGGCAATCAACTTTGAAAGATAGAAAAAAAGAAAGATAGAAATAATCCCCCTTTTTGTTTTATTTTGTCAGAAATGGGTTTTCCATTGCTGTTAGAGAAGCTGTATAAAGGAGGATATAAATAAAGGACCATGTTGTAGTGAAAAATATATATCTGTATATAAAAATAGAATAGATATGTAGCTACTTTGTCTTAGTTCAATGAGAAGAAAGGTTTGTACTAATAATGTTTAGACAAGACATCATGTCTGTATCTTGTCGTCTGAATAACTACTACTAAAACAACAATATGCAATGTATTAATTATTGTAACTGTCCTACTAACTTGTTTTGATACTGTTTCATTGCTATTTTTCCTCAGTAAAATGAATAAACTTTTTTAAAGAAAAAGATAGAAATAACATCTTCCTTTTGAGAAAAACAGTTGTTCACTGATCTACTAGAATAAAGTAATGTTTCCTCTAGAGAAAAGGTCAAGTATACACATTGATCATTATAAAAGATTATAGTGCCTTTGCAGTCAGATATAGTAATCACATGTCTGTAATCCCAGAATGCTTGGAGGTTGAAATGAGAGGATCAAAAGTTTGAGCCTACTGGACAATTTAGAACCCAGATTGAGCACTTTAGTGAGATCTTATCTCAGGAGAACACTGAGACTTAGGGAACCAGTATGAATGCCAACATTGTAGCTACTATTACTGCTGTGAGGAATGAGTTATTCATTGTTTCTAACCCAGAATTCTTATGGGTTTTTTTGTCAGCATCAATGAACCTGTACTCATTTAATTTGTTAACTTACAAAATAGAAAAAGAGTGCTCACTTCAACAGCACATATACTAAGTAGAAAAGGATCTCAGGCCACTCTGAGCTCTTGGAAATGCCACTTTGGGAGAATATAATATATAGACATATCTGTAACCAGGGTTATCAAGTTTCCTAACAAAGACAGGATCAGCATTATGTGTCACGGTAGTGGTAGTGACCTTATATTGGGAAGATGAGTTTGTCTGATATGAGTAAAATAAGTTGCCTGTTTAAGTCCAAAGACCACCTTACTGGAGGGCTAAACAAATGACATAATTGAGTTAACCAATGATTCCAAGCCAATATGGAGCCATTTGCATCATCAAACCAATTGTTGCTCCAGTGAAATGAGGACTATTTTAAAGCAGAATCTCCAAGTTAACGAAGCCTAAAAAAGAAATTTTTACATGAAATATTTTGGCTAATAACTGGTGAGAACCATGTTACTATTTAAGTAACATATTTTACCTTCAGTGAACAAAAACCCATTGCTACTACATATGTGCCACCTCTGCCTCAAAACAAGTGGAAAATAGTCCAGACATGGTAAACTGTTTGCTGAAATGTGCCAAAAGAAAATCAAGAATAAACACAGACACTAATCAATACAAGGAAGACAAATATCCCCATTCCACTTCTTTGTCCCCATAATAAAAGCATTTCCTATCCCCTATCTTCTTCTAAATATGGTCTCCTTACCTGTTTCCTTTTTCCTTAACCAATTACAGGCTAAATTTATATTTATACAAACCTAATTTAATTCATGTTCATAATGATTTCAGAAAAATCGTAAGACTGAATCATAAACATATTGCTACATTTGTTGATCATTTAACTGTGCATGAAGCACATCCAGCATTATGGAGCTTTAAACAAGCTCCATCACCTGGAGTCTTACAGACAACATAAATTTACTTCTCTAAGTACCAAAGGCTGGAAATCTGAAATCAAGATTTCAGTAGGGTCAGGTTCTGGCAAAGGTCCTCTTCCAGGTTACAGACGGTTGGCCCCTTCTTTTCCTCCCAGTTGGCAGAAATATCGAGTGCACTCTCTAAGATCCCTTTCATAAGTACACTAATCCTATTCATTAGAGCTCCAGCTTCATGATTTTATCAACTCCCAAAAGCCCCACCCTCTAATACCATCACATTGGAGGTTAGGATTTCAGTATGAACTTGGGGGTAAAGCATGAACACTCAGACCATAACAATAATCTTGTTTAATTTTCCTAATAGTCACTTTGTAATATTTTATATTCAAGAAAATATTAGCTGGGAGAGTGGTGGCCAAGACTGGAAGGAGGAAGAAATGAGAAAATGTTGTTTAATGGATACAGCATTTCAATTTTGAAAAGTAAAAAACATTCCAGAAACTGATGGTACAATCATGTGAACATAGGAAAATCCTACTAAACATACACTTAAAGATGCTTAAGGAAGTATATTTTGCATTATGTGTTTTTTACTCACAATTTTAAAATAAATGAATATTTAAAAAACACTGGATTGAAACTGTCTCATTGCTATTTGTTTATCAATAAAATTATGGGAAAAATATTTTAAAATAAATAAATATATAAAATAAAAAAATAAAAAAAAACACTGCAAATATAGGCGCCAGCTGGAAGCAACGATTATATAGTATTCAGAGAGTAGTGGTTAAACAGTAGTTATATTCAGTGGTACTATTGAGTTGCTGTTTTATGGTCATATTGAGGGCTGGGAATTTTCAGTGGGGTACATTCCCAGCCATTTTTCAAACTTTTATTTTGACAAAGGGTCTTGCTAGGTTGCTAAGTTGCTGAGGCTGGGCTCAAACATACAATTGCATGTCTCAGTCTCTTAGAGCATGAGGATCACAGGTGTGCTCCACCACAACCTCTTTCCTTGTCTTTTATTACTTACACTTCAGTAGCACCACAAGTTATCCAGAATTATCCAAAAATATTTTATTGTCATTTCTTACAATCTCCTAGGAGTATGCTTAATTATACAGTCAATGAGTTTGAGATATATAAAGATAACAAAATGCATTTGTCTCCTTTTCACTTAGCAGTGGATTGGAGGATGAAATTTAAGTTTCCTCTAATACTTAGAACATAATGAACAGAAAAAACACAGCTTCTGGAGACAGCCAGATTTGGTGACATTAGAAATTGACATAATGGGGGCTGGTGAGATGGCTCAGTGGTCTAAAGCACCTACTTAGAACAAGCTTAGCAAAGCACAGGGACCGCGGTTCAATCCCCCAGCACCACATGCCAGCCAGCCCCACCCCCTGGTGGGCTGAGCTGGCCACACACACACACACACACACACACACACACACACACATAAATAAAACAAAAGAAATTGACATAATGAAGTGCTAGCTCTTTTACTTTAGATATCTAACATTTTGCTATCATTTATGAATAACTATTTCTCCAGAAGAGCCTGAAATTTAAATATTTTATCTTACTATCAGAATATGAATTCTTAACTTCATAAATATTTTAATTTGCTAATATACTGTTATAGTAATATCAACGGACTTGTTAAAACATCTGGATGGCCCTTTTCCGGTTGCGGCGCCGGGCGGTGGGGAACTCTAGAGTCTGCGTTAGCAACCACGCCGTCTAAGGGCCCGCTCCAGTCCGTGGAAGTGTTTGGTCAGAAGAAGACAGCCACAGCTGTGGCACCCTGCAAGCGGGGCAATCGCCTCATCAAGGTGAACTGGTGTCCCCTGGAGATGATCGAGCTGTGCACGCTGCAATATAAGTTATTGGAGCCTGTTCTGCAGCTAGGCAAGGAGCGGTTTGCTGGTGTTGACATTCGTGTTGGTGTGAAGGATAGTGGTCATTTTGCCCAGATCTATGCTATCCGTGAGTCCATCTCCAAGGCCTTGGTGGCCTATTACCAGAAATATGTTAATGAGGCTTCCAAGAAAGAGATGGAAGATATTCTCATCCAGTACAACCAGCCCCTGCTGGTAGCTGACCGCCTTCGCTGTGAATCCAAAGTTTGGAGGCCCTGGTGCCCATGCTTGTTACCAGAAATCCTACTGACAAGCTCACCATAAGAATCACCATTGGCCTTTGTAATAAACATGGGATTTTGAGGTTGTAAAAAAATAAAATTAAAAAAATGGATGTATTCCATTGCAATAAATTATGGATAGTCCTTTTTTAACCATGCAAGGAAATCTTAATAACCAATGTGAAAACTTACAGTTGTTCAGTTACCATTATAAATTGCTGCTAAAACATTGAAGTTCCACTTTCTGTCAGCTACAAGTGTATAGAAAAATAAAACATAGAGGCCAGGGAGATGGCTCAGAGGAATAAGCACTTCCCTGGCAAGCACAAGGGCCTGAGTTCAATCCCCGGTTCCGCCAAAAAAAAAAAA
>NW_004524913.1:525093-532567 GCF_000260255.1 Octodon degus
TAGAATATACATAGAGGCCAGGGAGATGGCTCAGAGGAATAAGCACTTCCCTGGCAAGCACAAGGGCCTGAGTTCAATCCCCGGTTCCGCCAAAAAAAAAAAAAAAAAAAGAAAGAAAGAAAACATAGTAAAGTTAATATTTATTAAATACATTAAGACTGCAATTGTTAGACACTGAGATTTAAAGTGTTTCATTTCTTTGCAAATTTATCAAAATCAGTTTAAGCAGAGCTTGCTTCTTCCTACTCATTGTATACCTTACCATATATTACAAGAATCTTTTCTGTCCCGTGGTAAGTTGTCATGCTCCTTTCTAAGTTGGAATATGCATCCACTGTTTTGTGCTTTGCACTTGCACTGTTGTAAAATATCTTGGGTAGATACCTTAATGCATTTTGCCGGCATCATTTCCTTGGGGGCCATACGCATTCTCTCTCTCTTATTATTATTATTTTTTTTTTTGGTGGAACTGAGGATTGAACTCAGGCCCTTGCTCTTGCCAGGGAAGTGCTTATTCTACTGAGCCATCTCTCCCTGGCCCCTGCATTCTCTTCATCACATCCATTGTCCTCATTTGTAAGTTTGGTACAGTTACCTTCACTAACTCTCTTGAGAATGCAGGCAGCCTCAACATACCCTCAACATCCCCTAGTCAGCTTTTCTACTGTAACATTCTATGGACAATTGTTCCATTTTTGTTTGATGTCAACAATAACTGCTAGGTTTACTACTTTCTGTTTCTTTGCTGCACTTTCATCTTTCTTGCCAAATTCCCTTTTTAGTGCATGCATGTTTGTGTTCCCTATGGTTTTGTTATTGGGAAAAGAGTAGGCAATGTAAAGAACAGCTTTGTTGTCCTTGCATGAAATGTATAACAGATGCACAGTGACTAGTTACCAACAGGCTTTGAAATAAGTGATATGATTGGTCACTGCTTCTGTTGTGCATCTTTTCTGATTTGTAGATCAAAGAGCTACAGCCAAGTTTTCACTTTATGTGATTACTGAGTTAATATATCATGGGGGCTTAAATTTGAAATATGCCATTAAGTTATTTATATTATTTAACTAAACTGTGGTATCCAAAATTTTTGAATATCAGAATTGTGCAAACTAAGGACTCCCTAAGTACTTAGTGAAACTAAGTGAAACAATGAGAGTCTGTAGCTTTTCTTATACAACTGAATAAGGTAGTATTTCCCCAGAGTTAATGTCAGAATTCAATTTGCACAAATAACTTAGCAATCATGAGATGCCACTAAAACACATATACAAGTGCTGCTCATTAAAAGAAAGATGGCTTAAGTTTATGATTAGAGTTCTTACCTGCAAATGAGCACTCCTAAGGGGGAAGAAAGTGCTAGGCTCAAGGCCTGCTCCTGGAAAGATTGTGGTGGACCTATAAGGACTCTTTTGAGAAAAGTGGCTGGTGGTAATTGTGACCTGCAGAAGAAAGACCCCTGAGAAGACAGCAAGGTTTTAGTAGGAACTGTATTGATTTTGAATATTTTAGCATCACATTCTCAACTAAGATTTCTTGAGCAGCTGCCCACTAAAGATGTTGCTAACAAAGGCATTTTGCACTGCTCAGCAACAGAAGGGGCTCAAATTTATTACCTTTCTGCCTCAATCATGCTTCAGTCTTTCAGATGCCCAGGGATTGTGGGTGCATGTACCCATAGCCAGCTTTGAGCTGAATTTTGACTTAAAGGTACATTGGGTTTTCTAATGCCTGGCATATCTCCAGAAGTTTTGAACAATTTTAACAGAATATGGGTTTATATAAGTGTTCCAAAGCACAGGTTTTTAAGCCAGCATGGCATGCTCTGAACAACATTAAGTAGATTACCTAGTACTTCTCCCCTCTTTAGGTACTTGCCCTGACCTAACTGCCTTGGCGCACTCTCTTGCTTTCATCCTGCTTTCCCCATTTTCCCTACTCTGGCTTTGCCTTGCCACACAGATTTGACATATACTGTTGACACACTGGCAACAAACTTAGTTCTGAACAGCTCTGATTCTCGGCTCCCTCATCTAGCCCTACTACCCTGATACTGAACTCATAGGCATAATGGTCCCCTAGCTGGCCACAGCCTCACTGGCGGGACCTAGGCAATTTTATTAAACATATACAGTTGGAGGACCTCATAGCTCTGATTCAGTTACAATGTGAGATATACAAAGACAAAGTCAAGGTGTCTCCTATCCTACCCAGTATCCTGCTATAGTCATTAGGAATTGATCAATAAACACTTTAGCTCTTTTACTACTTGGCAACAGGTATGGGCATAATTCTGAGGTGCTGCTCTACAGTTTCTCCTGGATTCCTAGAGGGTCTGAGTCCCAGCGTTCCACAGGAATAACCTACTTGACCACACATTGTTTGTTTACTGACTTCACTTCCCTGTCTCACCTTCACACTTCTTTACTAATGTGTCCCGGGATTATATACCAGATTAATGATATATGTCCAATCCCTGTCCTAGGATTGGCTTCTGGGAAAAGACAAAGATGGTCAGCTGCTTATGATAAAGTGCCATCTTCCTCACAATGTGTCAAGTATTTGACATGCTTTATCTCTATAATGTTCAAGATAACTTTGGAAGGTGTGTATTGTATTTTCTCATGTCTTACAGGTAAGAAATTGAGGCTTTGAGAAGTAACTGGCCCCAGATCACAAAGTTTATGATGGACCCAGCATTCCAAACAGGACATTCCATCTCTGAAACTTAACTACATCCTTAGCCACAACCTGAAGTTCTAGGTTTTAGAAGCAGTTTTTTCAGCAACCAGGAACCTGCAATAATTTAAACTTATTTCCAGCCATGGTCACCTGCATTCAGGAATGCTCTCAGATGGATTTGTAGCCAACATACATACTTTTAGGACAATTCTACTGTAAGACTACTAGTACCAATAATATTTGAAGATAAGGATCTAATCATCAGTTGTTTGTCCATGAAATGTTCAAGGAGTGTTATTGCCCAAATGAGAAGGAGTATACCAAAGAGAACTGTAGCCAAGATTTTATCCCAATTTTCACAAAATCAGAAGAGTCCAAATGATTCATGCTTGACTCTATTTTGTAATTCATGAAAGTAATCACATAGGAAGCTATAATAACAGTGTAAATTTTGCTACACTTTTTCAGATGGGGGTCAACAAAAGGTGGTTGAAAGAAAAATGATTTTTTTTTCTTTGCAAAGGCAGAAAATAAAGAACAAGCAGTGGGAGCTAAAAATCCAAAAGACAGCTGAAGAAGTTCTAAATTGTAACTCCCAGGGTTTTAAATGTTGAGATGAGTTTTCTTCATGTGAAACAAAAGAAAAATCAGTTAATGAGACTGAAGGCGAAGTGTTATGAATCTGCAGAGAAAGCTAGCTAACCTCTTGATTGGCATATTGAAGGAGAGGAGGAGAATGAATGGAAAATCTAAAGACAAAGTTTACAGTTGCCTTTTTAACCTCAAAAGTGAACAGGAATGAGGACAAAAAATAAATGCTTTCAGTCTTATGTTAAATGGTTGAAAATTACTAACCCTGATTGGACATAAGTGCAGTTTGTTCAAGTGATATACAGTTTCACTGATGCATCTAAAAGCAAGAATGAGACAAAGTCATGGGGCTAGAATAGCTATCAAGTAGAATTGAAGATTAATGTCTAATGCTCATGTGGTGTCCAGCAAGCTCAGGTACTTCAAGGACCTATCTGATACTAACAGAAATAAGAAAACAAAATGAGTCCAAAGCACCATAGAAGCAAGAGCACAGGAATGGAGGCTGGTGTCTTCTGTCCTATCTCACTTATCATTTAAAGCACTGACCCAATCACTAGCTTAGCTTTCAACCACATTCTTTCTTCATTTCATGGCATGTAATTTTTTCTCTGAAGTGTTTATCTGAATTCTTGACCCCTTGATAATTTCTTTGTCCTCCAAGTATACAGCCTCAGAGCTCAGAATCCATCTTTGTTATTGAATTTGTTCCTGAGGGCTGTGCTTTCCAACATAAAAAGAGCCATATAGGTGGGGAGACTTTTGAGGATACACTAATACCAAAAACTAATACCCAAGACAGAGCAGTGACTTGAAAAGTCAGGAAACTGAGTTTTTGATGCAGCCTGCTTTATACATACAATTGTGATGGGAGACAATCCAGGCCAACATCTCTCATGATCAACTTCCATCAGGATACACTGAGGCATTTTCTTAGCAGTCCTATTCTTGCCTATGTCTTTTTTTCCCATAATTTTATTGAGAGACAAATAGCAATGAGAAAGTTTCAAACCAAATTGTTAGGACAGTTTCGATAATTATCACATTACATACGTTCTTCCTAGTGGTTAATTGCTGTACAAGATGGGGCCTTGATATCCTACTTACAAACACCATTAAGAACAAATCCCTCTATTCATTAAGAGCATGCAAATATATATCTATCCTAACCACTTGGAAAACACAGATACAAAAATGGACATTCATCTGTATCCCTTTTTTTATTAAGTTCCATCATTTAAATATTGTAGGTGTTGGGCTGGGGAGATAGCTCAGTGGTCTAGGCATCTGCCAGGCAAGCGCAAGGACCCATGTTCGATCCCCAATACCACATGCCATGCCAACCCCCAGAAACTTGAGTGCACCCTGCTGGCCACAGAAACCAGGCCTGGTGGCACATGTCTGTAATCACAGCTCTGGGGAGGCTGAGACAGGAGAATCACTATGAGTTGAACCTGCACAGCAAGACCCTGTACTAAATTTAAAAATAAATAAATAAATATTATAGGTGTGTAAACAGCAAAATATTCTAAAAGAGCTCAGTAGTCCATAATCAAAAGAGGGAAAGTAGGGAGCTGGGGAGATGGCTCAGAGGAATAAGCACTTCCTTAGCAAGCGCAAGGGTCTGAGTTCAACACCCGGATCCGCAAAAAAAAAAAAAAAAAAAAAAAAAAGAGGGAAAGGAGAAGAGCTAGGAATCATGACAATGGACAATGTCAAGCCATACAGTTATATGTAGAAGATGGGCAAGGCAATGATCCTCAGAATCTCCAGAAGATTTTTGAATCTAGCAGTTAATTGGAAAGATTCTCACCCTGACTAACTATATATACTGATACTTGTGAACTAAGCAAATGCACTGCAGAAGGTATTCTGCAATGGTAGTTTCATACTTGGAGTGCCTGCCATTCTGGTCTTCTGAATACGGGCTGCTGGCCATGACATGCCAGTTGCTGCTGTGCTGTCTCTAGGCTAGAAGATTGTTCAAAAACAAGGGGGTGGTGAATGAAGGCAAGAAATAGGAAAAGGAATACTGTGGGGCTGTCCTGCTTCAAGGTTGTATACGGTTAGATTTTTGGACTTATGTGTAAACATAAGAAGTACATAATTCTTTATGCCTATTTTAAAAAATATATTCTAATTTTTAAATATTTTTTCATCATATTCTATAGGGGCTTAAAGTTCAACATATCAATACTTAATGAAAAATACCTGTTCCATGTTATGCTTAAGATGTTTGATATTCAGACAGATAGTGAGGTTAAGCTTAACAGCCTACGTTGTATGGTAATAACAATAAGCTTCTCTTCTGGAGGGTTAACAACTTAAGTTTGCAAACCAAAATGAGAGAAAAAGGAGGGCTACAAGGAAAGCCAACATTTTGGCCCTAGCCTTCCAAGGTCAATTAAGACTCACGACATATGAGAATTTGTACTGTAACGTTATGTAACTCAGTAGTGTCCCAAATTTTCTGATCAAGGAGATTATGGCGCCAAAGAGGAAAGTGATTGATGATGTAGAGTGTACCTAAGGAGAGTCACATGGAGAGAAAACATTCTCTCAGTCTTTCACAGAGAGCACATTGGCCAAGCAAGGGCCGTGACTCATCCACATGGCTGACGCTGACAAAGGTTTTACAATCTGAGGTATAGAATCTCAGGATAAATCCTGAGGGGATTTCACTGACCTTATCAGACCCAAAAGCTACAACTCTTATTGCATAGGTCCTGCTTTACCTTGGTCTTAACCATCTAGCGGAAAAGTATAAAACTGAAGTATAAGAAGTAAAGCCATGGTGTTATGTTGAGCTGTCGGGGACTCAGGTCAACAATTTCTGACATTGCCAGTGAAGCGGAAGACCCAATACTATTATGGACATCATGCCTATGTCTTAAGGCACTGTTTAACCCAGGAAGCCCTAAAGTAAGTCTATTAATCAGAATTCTACAGAGAAGCAGGACCAAGAGGAGACATACAGATATAAATATAGATAATAAAAATGCAAATGATAGCTACATACGTATATACACACATATACATATATACTTACATATATGTAAAGAGATTTCTGATATAGAAATAACTTATATGATTGTGGAACCTGAGAAATCCCACAGTATGGAGTGGACAATCTGGACACCACGGCAGTCAATGGTGTAGTTCCACTCAGGGAGCAGAAGAAGACCAATGCACCAGCTCAAGGTGTCAAGTAGATGAGATGCCTTCTTAGCTTTTTGCTCTACTCAGATCTTCAAATGTTTAGATGAGAGTTGTCCACATTAGGTAAGACAATCTGCTTTATTCTGTCTTCTTTAACTGTGTTTGTTTGTACATTTTAAATGTATTTGGTACAAGGCCTCACTACACAGCTGGGACTCATAGTGATCTTCCAGTTTTCAGCCTCCCCAGTGCCTCCATGCTCAAACTCAATTGCCAGATCAGAACACCCTGAAGGTGATGCCTGCAAGGCATGCAGGATTGGGGATCGAACACTGGTCCCTGCACTTGCCTAAGCAGGTGCTTAGTCCACTGAGCTATCTCATTGGTCCTTGTTTGTGGTTTTTTGAGACAAACTCTCACAATGTAGTTCAAGCTGGCCTCAGACTCATTAAGTAGTCCAGACTGACTTCAAACTGATGGCAACTGCTCTGCCTCAGTCTCCTGAATGTTGAGAGTACAGGTATGGGTTAACATGTTGAACTCAGCTTTCACTTTTAATCTCATACAAAGCACCTTCATTAGACACATCCAGAATCTTTTGACCAAATGTCTAGGCTCCCCATCAGCAGTCAAGTTGAAAGATAAAATTAATTATCACAGTATAATTATTCTTAAAAATGAGCAAAGCAAATAAAATTATGGGAAAAAAATAAAATAAAAAAATAAGCAAAGCAAGTAGTAACTAAATTCTTGGAGATATTTTTGGAACACTCCCTATCCCTATCTACCAAATAAAATGTCTATCCAACCCTGTTAGTTCAGGAATAAATCAGAATAAATGAGATGTTAAAACTAAGCAAAGAAATAATAGAACTGAACCAGAGTTTGAAACAAATGGACTTGGTGGACATATACAGAGTGTTCCACCCACACACAGCCGAATATACATTTTTCTCAGCTGCACATGGGTCATTTTCTAAAATAGACCACATACTGGTCCATAGGTCATGCTTAAGTATATGCAAGAAAACAGAAATTATCC
>NW_004524913.1:544682-557182 GCF_000260255.1 Octodon degus
GTAAATAGGATCACAAGTCCGCATCTTGTACAGCAATTAACCACTAAGAAGAATATATGCAGTGTATTATTTGTTGAAACTGTACGTCCAATTTAATTTGAAAGTGTCTCATTGCTATCTGTTTATCAATAAAACTTTGACAAATAAAAAAAAGTAAAAAAGAAAGCAAAAAAAAAAAAAGAAAAAGAAAGGGGTGGTGAATGAAGGCAAGGGATAGGAAAAGGAATATTGTGGGACTGTCCTGCTTCAAGGTTGTATATGTTTAGAATTTTGTACTTATGTGTAAATATAAGAAGCATATAATGCTTTATGCCTATTTTTTAAAATATATTCTAATTTTTAAATGTTTTTTCATCATATTCCATAGGGACTTAAAGTTCAACATATCAATACTTGATGAAAAATACCTGTTCCATGTTATGCTTAAGATGTTTGATATTCAGACAGATGGTGAGGTTAAGCTTTAACAGCCTAGGTTGTATGGTAATAACAGTAAGCTTGTCTTCTGGATGGTTAACAACCTAAGTTTGCACACCAAAATTAGATGAAAAGGAGGGCTGCAAGGAAAGCCAACATTTTGGCCCTAGCCTTCCATGTTCAATTAAGACACATGAGAACTTGTACTGTAACGTTATGTAACTCAGTAGTGTCCCAAATTTTCTGATCAAGGAGATTATGGAGCCAAAGGGGAAAGTGATCAATGATGTAGAGTGTGCCTGAGGAGAGTGTCATGGAGAGAAAACATTCTGTCAGCCTTTCACAGAGAGCACATTGCCCAAGCAATGGCCATGACTCATTCACATGGCTGACACTGACAAAAGTTCTACAATTTGAGGTACAGGATCTCACAATAAATCCTGAGGGGATTTCACTGACCTTATCAGACCCAAAGCTACAACTCTTCTTGCATGGGCCCTGCTTTACCTTGGTCTTAACCATCCAGCACAAAATTATAAAATCGAAGTATAAGAAGTAAAGCCATGGTGTTATGTTGAGCTGTCGGGGACTCAGGTCAACAATTCCTGACACTGCCAGTGAAGCGGAAGACCCAATACTATTATGGACTACTGGACTCTTTTACAATATTTTGCTGAATTAACACACCTATAATATTCAAATAATGGAACTTAACAAAAAAGGGGATACAGATGAATGTCCATTTTGTATCTGTGTATTCAAAGTGGTTAGGATAGATATATAGTTACATGCTCTTAATGAACAGAGGGATTTGTTCTAATTGTGTTTGTAAATAGGATATCAAGTTTGCATCTTGTACAGCAATTAACCACTAGGAAGAATGTATGCAATGTGTTAATTATTGAAATATTCCTACCAATTTTGTTAAAAAAATTTTTGTTCACTTGATATAAAGGATGATTGAGGCTAATTTTGCATCATTTACTCAACTCTGTTCTTTTTCATGATGAAATGTGCTGTAGCCTTGGTGGTAGCATTCTTAAACAAATTTACTGAATTCTAATAAATTTTTTAATATGACTATCAAAACAGAAAGGGGGATATAAATGAAGGACAATTTTGTAGTGAAAAAATATATATGTATATACAAAATAGGATGAAAAACTTTCTCTCAGTTCAATTAGAAGAAAGATTTGTACTAATATTGTTTAGACAAATATCATATCTGTATTTGTACTCCGAATGACTACTACAAAAACAACAATATGCATTATATTAATTAGTGTAACTGTCATACTAACCTGTTTTTGAAACTGTCTCATTTCTCTTTCTTTCTCATTAAAATTAATAAAAATTGTTAAAAATAAAAAAAACACAGACATGCACAGGGAAGGAAGGAGGGAAGGAAAAAAGGAAGGAAGGAAGGAAGGAAGGAAGGAAGGAAGGAAGGAAGGAAAGGAGGGAGGGAGGAAAGGAGAAGAAGGAATCTGAGATAAATGTGTTTAAGGTCTATTCCTTTTCATAAATCAATTGGTAAAGTAGTTTCAAGGAACTGCATTAGAGAAAAACAACTTCATTTGAATTTGAGAAGTAGCATCTTATACTATGAATAACTACTATGAAGACAACAATATGCAAGTATTAATTATTGTAACTGTCCTACTAACCTGTTTTGAAACTGTCTCAATACTATTTCTTTCTCAATAAAACTAATATGGAAATGAATTTGAGAAGTAGATATTGACATGAATGTGAAATACTGTATCACCTAGCAAGCAGAAAGCATACACAGGTGAAGGCAATTTTAGGTGTCCACGTACTAAGAATGTTAGACCATGTAGAAAATAGGCAAACATTATCATCTCCATGACATTTACAGCTACATGTACAACTGGTACTGGTGGTAGATGATACTTTCTGTGTACTATAAAGCTCTAAAGCATTATATAGTTATAAAGAATGGTATTAAAATAAACTTAATAAATGTAATGGTTCTGGGTGATTCTTTTTTAAAATGAATATTCTGTACTCAGAAGAATAGTATTATTCTAGTTCTTAGAAATTATTTTAAATAGTACACAACACACACACACACACACATACACATACAAACACACACACACTTCCTTTAGAGTATCTTCTTTCCAAAATATAATTTTAAAATCCTTCCAATAAAGTATACCTTCCTATCAATAGGAAGAAGCTCTGCTTTGCCTATGTAGCTATCTCAGTTACTCTCCTGTCATTGCTGGGACAAATACCTGACACTCAAAATGAAGGAAGGAAAGAATTATTTAGTTTACAGTTACTGGCGGTTTCAGTACAAGGGGGGGTGGGGGAGCAAGAGCAAACAAGAGCAAAGAGAGTGGCAGCAGTTCCTGCAGCTAGCTAGCCTCACAAGCCTCCTTACATTGTAATGCAAATTACCTGCCCCAGGACAGGTTCAGCATCCCTACCCACAGTAATCAATCATAAACTCCAGAAGCCTCCCTGTGACTGCATGAGGCTTTGTGGGGAACAACTAGACACAAACCATAACAGTAGCATATTTTCCCAAATATCCCAAATGTAGGATTTGGACTTTATTTCCCATTTCCTACATACCATTCAATAGAACTAGGTGACGATTTTATATTCAAAGGTATCCACATTATATAAATGTGCTACTAAATAAACATAACAGAAATGTATTACTCTATTGTAATTTACTATTATAATCTTATTTCCCTTTGGAAATTCTTTAAAGCATGGTGAAATTTTTAGTAATGGTAAGTTAATGACATTTAAAAAATGAAACAGGAACCATTTGTCTGAAGTATCAACAATATTATTATATATTTTTAAAGGTCATCATTTATTTAAAACATAATTATAGAAGGACACTACACCACACAGAAGCTTACCTTTTAAAGTATACATTTCATTTTCCCACTGATCTTTAACTGTGTTTAAACAGTCGTGGTAGATTTTTGAAGGCAGGAAGTACTATATCATTATTGTGTGTTTGTCCTTTGAACAAATTTGGCCTGTAGGGCACTGACCTTTTAAAATCAAAACTAACAGAGCCCACATCAATGAATCGATAGTGTTAGATCTAATCTCTCCTCTTTTGCCCTAGATTCAGGTTCTCAGGGTTATGTGAACTTAAGATAAAAAGGAATATGATGAAAATAACTTGCCTAGCTGAAAAAGAAACCCACCTGGGAAATGGAGAAGAGTCAAGTATATCAGCTAAATGATAATTTTCCTTTTGGTAATGATCTCTCTAAGTTATCATGAGAAACTCAGTATCATGTGTATTAGTAGTTAACTCCTGATTATCTAAGAAACTAAATGATCCCAAACAAGGATTCTTTTAAGAAGCAAATCTGTTTCACTTAGCATTTATCATCTTCCTGTTGTGTTTTTTTTAACTTCTGTTGAAAATATTTTACTTTATCCTAAAAGGCACATCTCTATCTGCTGGTGAAAGGTACAGGATTCTTGGAGTGTGCTGCAAGGGGAAAGATTCACATCATATTTACCATAGAAATATTTACCTATGAGAAGTATAGATTTTTATAAGAAGTGGCATTTATATATCACTATACTACATATATTATGTATTCCTCAAATCTGGGGTATAGGAAATGTATATTTATTATCCATAGTTTATGGATAGATAGAAAGAAAATAAAGAAGTTGACTATTTCTATTCCAAAACTCTGAAATATAAAATACTCCAAAACACAATCTTTTTGAGAGCCAACATGATATGACAAGTGAAAAATCCCATGCCACGAAACTTTATTCATGCACAAAATTATTTAAAATATTGTGTACAATTATCTTTGGGCCATATGCATAAGAAACACGAATGAAATTCATATCTAGACTTAGATCTCATCCCCAAAATGTCTTATTATGTGTATGCAAATATTCCAAAATACATTAATATCAAAATGCTCTCAATATCAGTCATCTCAGAAATGTCATCAAGTAATTGCATTTTATTTGTAATTGTGTAGATTGACATTTAAATCTCACTTTAACACACATATCACTTGCACCATTTCTTTTTTTGTTTTGTTTTGTTTTTCCCATTTTTTATTCATTTCAAACACTTGCACCATTTCTAATTGCTACAGACAATTTTTCTCAATTTTACTGACATAGGAGTTGCACATTATTCCATTACATTTTCTGTATTAGGCCACCACATTTCATCCCTGCTAGTGTAGCACCCAAATCATGACTGGGCATGTGTACCCGTTGCCCAGTGACTGTCAGTCTTATGGAAGTAAGATCATTTCCAAGTTATTATCTGTTTTAAGACAAATTTTTTTTTTTTTTGGCGGAACCGGGGATTGAACTCAGGGGTTTGCACTTGCCAGGGAAGCGCTTATTCCACTGAGCCATCTCCCCGGCCCCTAAGACAAATATTTTAACACTTTAAAAGGAGGCTGAGGCTGGTGAGATGGCTCAGTGGTCTAAAGCACCTACTTAGAACAAGCTTAGCAAAGCACAGGGACCGCGGTTCAATCCCCCAGCACCACATGCCAGCCAGCCCCGCCCCCTGGTGGGCTGAGCTGGACACACACACACACATACACACACACACACACACACACACACACTAAATAAATAAACTTTTTTTAAAAAGGAAGCTGTTGGCCATGGAAATACCAGTATGAACCTATTAGTATTAACTCATCCATTTCTCCATTCATCAGCTATGTATTGAGGGCATCACTATTGTGCTATGATTTATCTGGGCCATAGACAGTAAGAGTAAACCAGAAATGGTCTGGGACTTCAGAAAGCTAAACAAAATTCAGAAACTATAAACCTAATTAGACAACATTTATGGGCCTTTTGCTTGCTAAGAAGTTAATTTTCTCAAGACAAGGTGTTTTCTGTTGTTGTCATTGGTGGTAGTGGTGGTGGTGGTAGTAGCTGGTTTATGATTTTTAATCTTTCTCAACTGGCATAGGTGAAAACATTTTTTGAAAGGATTTAATTCTGTACTATCAAACTAAAAAATCATGAGGAGAACAGGGTTAAGATGAAATGCCTGGACTCTATACTAAAATATTGCATTCTAATTTCTCAGGGAAGGTCAATAAATTTGACTTTTCAACAACTTTCCATTTCCCTAGGCCAGGCATTCAAATCAATTTGTTTGAAACACTCAATTAGCTGTCAATATGTTTTCCAGAGAAACAACCTTTCCTTGTCAGCCTTGCACATCTAGCCAGACCTTTTTTTTTTTTTAATGTATTTGGTACAGGGCCTCACTACGCATATTGGACCCATGGTGATTGTCCTGTTTTCAGCCTCACCAGAACTGGGATTATAGGCATGTGCCACCACGCCTGGACTCAGTCCTGGCTCAGCATGTCCGAGGGCAGGGCCTGACACAGGATGTAGTACCAGGGATCGAACCCGGGACCCTGTGTTTGCCTAAGCAGATGCTTAGTCCACTGAACTATTTTGCTGGCCCTTAGTCATATATTTTTATTTTCTATTTTTGGAAACTGATTTATAGGTAAAATTAAAACTTAGTTCAAATGTCTCAAGTGCTCATAATTTGGGTAATCTCTGAATCCTTCTGTGTTCATAATGAACATTTGTTTTTGTTCATTTGGAAGGACTATACCCAAAGCCTTGTTTGGGTTAGACAAGAATTCCCCTGGCCCTCTATCTGTTTTTGTTTTCATTGTTATTTGCTTGCTCATTTTCTCTATTAGAGATTGTACCCTGAGAACACTGAACTGCATCCTCATCCTTTTATCCATTTTTCTTTTTTGAGGCAGTTGTTATAGCTAATGTAGAGCTAATGATGTCTCTTCAGTTGCCCAAGTTGAACCTGTGATCCTCCTCCCTCAACCTCCTGAGTAGCTGGAGAAACAGGTGTTAGCCACTGGACCTATTTTTCATCTGTTTTCTTGAAGTATATGATATTTCCCTTGATTATAGAGATAAAAACATTGTGCCCTGTAGCCTGGGTCTGTTAATCTATTACACTTGATCATGAGCCATGGAGGGCAAAGGCTTCATAGTGTACCTTTGTCACCTCCTCAAGTTTAGACATAAGATGTTTGCAACAAGTGTCCATTTTATAAAATTAAATGAAAAGGATTTTCTTAAAATGAGAGATGCACGTGCATGTGCTTCCCTATTCTAAGAACTACTTTGAATTGCCTTAAGATGATTTTCTTCTATTGGACAAGAATAAACAGAAAGCCCTGGGAAGGGCTCTTTATATTCATCAAAGAGACAACAGCAAAATGTTGCACTTAAAGGGCTTCTTCTTATATTCCAGGCCTCCCTTGAGCCTTTCTCACCCACAAGCTCTTAAATTTGTAAATATTTTTGTACTAAATTCATAAAGAACAGATAATTTACTTAACCTATATTTTCCCAAACTATTTTCTTTTGGATCTAAACATGCTCTCTTGGACCCAAATAGAAAATTCTTTCTAAAATGATGAAACCACTGTAGAGAGTTTTTGTTTTGTTTTGGTATGAGGGATCAAACTCAGGACCTTGTGCTTGCCAGGAAGGTGCTTGTGCTGCTGAGCTATCTCCCCGGCCCATGCAGAGTTTTTTAGTGAGGTTTCATTGCGGGTGTTTGGTGAAGTATGAGCATGGAACACACACGTGCACATTAGCTATAACATCTGCAAAAATGTTCGTGTGCATCATTCTATTGCTCTACACAAAAATGGAGAAGAAAATTAGTTAAAGAAAAACACACAACAATGAATATGACTGCTGGGAGTACTTCCTTGTGTTTTACATTATCACAGTTAAACATTAAGTCAGCCCCTTAACTTGATTTTAATGTATTTAAGCAATAACCATCAAGTCACAGGGCTCTTTCAGGGAATTAATGAGCAGCAAAGAGAGTTGATGGCCCAAAGTCGAATCAAGGACCGTTAACCCCAGCTGGCTATTAATTCCTCAGGAAGTGGCCAGCACTGAGGTTGGTATTACTATTTTTAAGCCCTTTATATATGAAGAAAAAATTATATATATCCCTCCTGCTGTGCCTTCATTTCTGGGATTGCTGTGGGAAGGCAGGGAGCTGAATCACACTGTTGTTGCCACATCAAGAATTTTCTGCTAAATTAAAACTAATTACCAGAATGAAAGCTTTGGTGGACAAGAAGACATATATTAAGAGCCCTTCTTTATCTTCACTACTTGCAAATTAAAGGAAAGTTGTAATGGCAGCACCTTCCTGGGACATTTTTAATGAGACCCAGCACACATACAGTAAAGCTAGCTGTAGTATGCTATAATTGTTAGGTACACTCACTCATATTATGATCCAGATCAAGGTTTAGAACATTTCCTGTACCTCCAAAAGCCTTCCCCTGTTTCCTCTCCTGAGTAATACCCCAACAAAGGAAATCACAGTTCTGCCCTGAATCCCATCATGTTTTAATTTTTCCTGAATATCATATGAATGGAATCACACAGTATGTACTCTCATGTGTTGGACTGTCTTTTTCACTCAGCATTATGTGTGTGAGCTTGGAACATCTGTACAACTATAAAATGTGCTAAAGTTTAAGAAGAAAAAGAGCAAAATCAGAAAACTCCTTTTTCTGCCTTACAGGAAACTTTTATGTCTCAAAGCCTGAATGTCTAGACTTTGTTTGCTACAAGAAGGTAAACTATTAATGTGTCTTGGCACCAAAAGATGACAATATTATGTTTTAGGATATAATAAATTCTGCCTGTGAGACTGAGGGCATAGCTCACTGTTGGAGCCCATGTTTAGCAGGCAGGAGGTGCTGGGTTTCATCACAAGGAGGAGGAAAAATAAGGGGATGGTGAGGAGGAAGAATAATAGACTGTAAGCTATTCTGGGGACACACTAATTGAAATTGTTTGTAAGCAAACATTTATAAAAATGTAGCAATATATGTGCACCCATGTTGGTAGCAGCACAATTTTTCATAGCTAAATCTTGGAAACAATCCTAATTTCCACCAACTGAGGAACGGATGAAACAGTTGTGGCATTTTTACACAACAGATTATTGCTCAGCTATAAGATAAGATAAACTGGAGGCTTTTATAGGTAAGTGGATGCAACTAAAGACCATACTTATAAGTGAAATAAATCAGACTCACATGTGAAAACATCATAATGTCTCCTTAATATAAGAACCTGGAAGAGTAAATAAAATCTAAAAGGTATAATAGATAGTGTGAAAGGCAAAGAATCTGTTCAAAGGGAAGAAACAACAAGATATATATCTGAGAAAATGATCCAGAATACAAGGTAAAACCTTTCTCATCTTTTTTGGTCTAGCCTTAGAAGAAAAACAGCATCACTCCCGCTGAATTCTATTGGGTAAGTTCATCATGGGCCTACTGAGGTTCAAAAGCAAGGGGTATAGATACTTGGCAGTGAGAGTGTCATATGTGTTATATGTTTAATCTTCATAAATATCTTATTTGTAAGTACTGTTGATATACTCTCATTCAGCAGATAAGGAAATTGAGGTATAATGGGTTAGTTAATTTGTTTAAGTAATACAACTGAAAAGGGCTGACTATGAATCTGAATTTGAATGATAAGACCCACAACCTGTTCTTATAAATACAATGCATGCATTGTATTCAATAGCCTAGAGCTAGGCTATTGAACCCTTCAGTAAGCAATCGTGTATCCATCCAATTCAGGTACAAATTCTTAAAGAAAAAAATGTATCTTTTAGTCCATATCACTTTTAGACTTAATCTAGGTGATATATTTGGTGAGTGCTGAGTAAATATTAGCTGACCAAATTATCAGCATATTCTTTGAATCCTTTAATATGTTTTCCTTTTGGGGGATAGAACACAAGATGGATTAATACTCTCTGAGCAAACAGCTAGTTGTAAAATTTTGAATATAGAAACTCTTATGAAGTATGATGATTAAATCATATATATATTAGTTATTATTCTGGTTATTAATTCTTGCATAATGAACCTGTCAAATGTAGTATCAAGAAGCAACAACTAATTTACAGTGCTCAAGATTCTGTAAGTCAGTAATTCAAGCAGGGACGGGAGGTGTGCCTTATCTCTGTTCTACAATGTCTGAGGCCTCAGCTGTGAGTGCTCCAATGACTGGAAGGGGGTTGACTGAATTAAGAATTGGCATCCTTGTCAAGGGCCTCTTTGCTCTCATGCCTGGCTTTCAGTCTGAGATCAGCTGGGACTGATCATTGGAATGTTTATATATGGCCCTTCCATGTGACCTGGACAGCCTCAGAGCACGGTATTGTAAAATAATCTGACGTCTTGCTTGGTGGCTTAGAGCACTGAGAAAATGATCCAGAATACAAGGTAAAACCTGTCTCATCTTTTTTGGTCTAGCCTTAGAAGAAAAACAGCATCACTCCTGCTGAATTCTATTGGTTACGTTAATCATGGGCCTACTGAGGTTCAAAAGCAAGGGGTATAGATACTTGGCAGTGAGAGTGTCAAAGAATTTGTAGCCCTATTTTAAAACTACCACAATTATGCTTTCACTGAATTAGATGAAATCTGTTCCAGAAACCTAGGATCTTATGGGCTATAGTAGAATAAAGATGGAACCTGAAACTTGACTTGGTCCTGATAACTGCTATACTCTGGGACCCAGATGACTTTATTCTGCAGTCACTGGACATCACCAATCTCCAGGGGACTTCCTCAATCAAGAACTTCCATTATTGCAAGTGAGCTGTCTTTTTTTCATTTCCCATTAAAATGAGGCAACCTTTCATCTACCAGCTTCCCCTACCCTGCTGCCTTACCGCTTCCTGGGCAAAGCCATAAAGTGATATTTCTATCCATTTCTCCCCTGTCAAAACTAAAGAAGAAACTGGGCATGCTGGTACCCACTTGTAATCCCAGCACTCTTCAAGGCTGAAGGAGGATGATTAAAAGTTCAAGTCCAGCCTTGGCAACTTAATGATTCCCCATCTCAAAATAGAAGGAGCTGGGGAATGTAGTTAGTGGGAAGGGTTCAATCTCCAGTACCAGAAAGAAAATAAGAGGAACATTTATTGTTTCCTGTGTGAGAAATTAGTAAACCTTAACTCCTGGATTTCTTGCTGTCTGGGAAGGACAGTTTCAGCTGAGCAGACAAATGAGGAGACATTCCTTGGGTCAGAGTAGTAATCAATATGTAATGTCACAACCTAGGTTGATAACCTTGCGGTGAATGTGACTCTTTGTCCAGTAAACAATTGCACAGACTGTTTGCCTTTGTTACCGAGCAGATTCGTCATTCTGTAATCATCACTCTTTCTGTGTGCTTAACTATTTTAACTTGGAATCACTGGTGTCCAGAACATGATCTAGCCCATGGAGTTCATACATTGGTGGAATCCGTGCATTGTACAAGTGAAGATTCTGGGGCCAGAAAGGTTACCAGTAAGCCTTCTCCAAGGACAAATTGTTAGACAGAGGCAGAGAATAGAAAAAAAATGAGATCTTCTTACAGTCCATCAGACTCTCTGCACTGCACTACAGTACAGTGCCGTCACTGCTCACTGGCACAGCCATTCAGTGCTCTTCATACCTCCATGAAAGAGACACCTATGGTTAGAAGAGCTGAAAAGCCTTATCTGTGTGCTTTTCCCATTTTTTTCCCTTCACTAAATTGAAGGTAGGATTTTTGGTAAAAAGATTAAATGAATCGTACTAACCTGTAAGGGCTTTTGGCCTTGAATGGTATTTTTTCTGGGTTTTTAACACAGCATGTTGTGCCTTTTTGCATTATGGGATATCTAAAAGGAGGAATCACCTTCTACTTAGGAAGTGCCTGTGCTTTGAAAGGGCTGAGGGTACCAGGATGAGATTCAGTGTGCATGGGCAAGAAGAAGAGAGCTCACAGCTTGCCTCACACTGAAAGGTAAGAGAGAAAGGACAAACTAGAAATAGAAGAAATCTTCTGTAGCCTGATACAGCGTCTGTGAAAAAAAAATCTATGTTTAAACTCATATGCAGTGGTGAAATGCTGAAGGCTCCCCCAAAGATTAAATCTCACTCTCACAATTTTAATTCAATATTAGAAATTTCTTGACTGGCAATGTCAGTTCAGTGGAAGACCCAGTACTATTATGGACTACTGGATTATTTTGGAATATTTTGCTGAGTTCACACACCTATAATATTTAAATGATGGAACTAAACAAAAAAAGGAGATATAGATGTATGACCATTTTGTATCTGTGTATTCAAAATGGTTAGGACAGATATATAGCTACATTCTCTTAATTCAAGGAATAGAGGAATTTGTTCTAATAGTGTTTGTAAATAGGATATCATGTCTGCATCTTGTACAACAAATGACCACTAACAAGGCAGTATGCATTGTGTTAATTATTGGAACTATCCTACCAATTTGATTTGAAACAGTCTCATTGCTATTTATTTCTCAATAAAATTATGGAAAAAAAAGAAATTTCTTGCCAGTTGTGCTGGTCTGTCATCCCAATTACTCAGGCAGCAGAGACAGGAGAATTTCTTTCTGTTTTTTTCTTTTTTTGTGAAACAGAGGATTGAAGTCAGGCCCTTGCACTTGCCAGGCAAGCGCTTATTCTACTGAGCTATCTCCCTAGCCGCCAGGAGAATTTCAAGTTAGAGGCCAGCCTGGACAATTTAGCAAGAACTTGTTTCAAAATAAAAATTGGATACAGATGTAGTTCAGTGGCAACACTCTCTTGGGTTCAATCCCAAGTACCACAAAAAAGAAAAGAAAGTTGACCAGTGAAATAAGGCAAGAAAAAGAAATAAAGGCATGAAAAATAAAAATTAAAATTTATAGATGGCATGATTGTTTACATAAAAACCATTAAAGAATCTAACAAAAATCTAAAAAATGCATTTAGCAACATTGTATGGTACAAAATCAACATACAAAACTCAGTTGTAGTTCTCTACAATAACAATAGATAAATGGGAAATCAAATAAAAAATATTACCACTATAATAACTTCAGATACTATTTTATTTTATTTTTTAAAACCAGGAATTGAACTCAGGACCTTGTACTTGCCAGGCAGGCACTGTGCCACTGAGCTATATCCTGGTCCCAAATATTATTAA
>NW_004524913.1:559725-560229 GCF_000260255.1 Octodon degus
CATAAAAAATATAAGATGCATATTGTCTGCCCTTTATTTTACATCTTATTTTTATATTGATTTTTCCATATAAAAGAAACTGTTTCAAGCCTGTGCATCTAATTTACTATGCTTAGTTAGCATTTGCTACTGATAGTAGCACACAAAGACTTTAGACCTGCAGTTGATCCCAGGTAACATATATTTGCACCACATCACTTTGGGGCTAGGGACACATTACAAAAGGCCTTTTCCAGACTGATAAATAGTAGATTGGGCCTGGAAGATCGTTTTCTTGACACTTTTGGCCTTCATTATAGTAGAACAACTATTTATTTACTTCATTTCTCCAATGCTAATGAAATGATGAAAAATGATGGCTACTATGTATATTTTAATAAAGTCTAGTTTGATTTTTCAACTTAAAAAATAATTTACTACACTTAAGATATGGTCTCAAGGCACATCTATTTTCCAAAAAATCAGTTTATGCTTCTCTGTGGCCTAGTAGTATTCCATTCCTAG
>NW_004524913.1:560699-600565 GCF_000260255.1 Octodon degus
AAAAAAAAAAAAAAACAAAAAAACACCTTATAAGGCTACCTCTAAATCTTCACAAAGAACCCATTTTTCTTACTGAAGCTTCAAGCAAAGTTCATGAATCCAATTAAGAAATATTGAGCAAACAGTATATGAGAAACAATTTTGGAGTTGCTCACTGATATAGCCAAATAAGGCCAGGAAAAAGTGATTGCTTTTGCAAACTGGAAAGGAATAAAAAGAGTGCACAGAAAAAAAAATTGTTTGCAAATAAATATTGCTAGAAGGTGAATCCCAGATTTTATAAATATTTGGATGGTTTTAAGGTAGAAGGTGAAAGGCTAAGAAGTGATCATAGTAAAGGCTAGACAATGAGAACATGAAGAAATAACTTTTATTTATTTTTTTATGATAGGAACTGCTTCATATTTATTTTTTCCATAATTTTATTGATAAACAAATAGCGATGAGACAGTTTCAAACCAAATTGGTGGGGGCAGGGGAGATGGCTCAGTGGAATAAGCGCTTCCCTGGCAAGCACAAGGGCCTGAGTTCAATCCCCGGTTCCGCCAAAAAAAACAAAAAACAAAACAAAAAAAAGAAAACAAATTGGTGGGACAGTTTCAATAATTAACACATTGCATACATTCTACCTACTTGTTATTTGCTGTACAAGATGCAGACATGTTATCCTATTTACAAACACCATTAGAACAAATCATTCTATCCATTAAGAGAATGTAACTATATATCTATCCTAACCACTTTGAATACACAGATACTAAATGGACTTTAATCTGTATCACCTTTTTTATTTAGTTCTATTATTTGAATATTATAGGTGTGTTAACTCAGCAAAATATTCTAAAAGAGTTCAGTAGTCCACAATAGTATTGGGGCTTCCACTTCACTGGCAATGTCAGAAATTGATTACCTGAGTCCCCTACAGCTCAACACAACAACATGGCTTTACTTGTTATACTTTGTTTTTATACTTTTCTGCTGGATGGTTAAGACCAAGATAAAGCAAGACCTATGCAACAAGAGTTGTAGCTTTTAGATGTGATAGGGTCAGTGAAATCTACTCAGGATTTATCCTGAAACCCTGTACCTCAGATTGTAGATCTTTGTCAGTGTCAGCCATGTGGGTAAGTCACGGCCATTGCTTGGCCGATGTGACCACTGTGAAAGACTGAGAGAATGTTTTCTCTCCATGTGACTTTCCTTAGGAACACACTATATCATAGATCACTTTCTTCTTTTGTCCCATAATTTCCTTGATCAGAAAATTTAGGACACTACTGAGTTACATGATGTTACAGTACAAGATCTCATATATCCTGAGTCTTAATTGAACTTGGAAGGCAAGGGTCAAAATGTTGGCTTTCCTTGCGGCCCTGTTTTTTCTCTAATTTTGGTCTGAAAACTTAGGTTGTTAACCCTCCAGAAGAGAAGCTTATTGTTATTACCATACAACCTAGGCTGTTAAGCTTACCCTCACTATCTGTCTGAATGTCAAACGTCTTAGGCATAACATAGAACAGCTATTTTTCAAGTATTGATATGATGAACTTTAAGTTCCTACAGAATATGATGAAAAAACAATAAAATATTAGAATATATTTTCAAAATAGGGATAAAGAATTATATAATTCTTATGTTTACACATAAGTCCAGAAATCTAACCATATACAACCTTGAAGCAGGACAGACTGACAACATTTCTTTTCCTGTCTCCAGCCTTCATTCTCCACCCCCTTCTTTTTGAGCATTTATCTACCAGAGAGACAGCACAGCAGCAATTGGCATGTCATGACCAGCAGCCGGTATTCAGAAGACCAGAATGACAGGCACTCCAACGTTGAACCTACTATTACAAATTGCCATCTTCAGTCCGGTTGCTTAGTTCACAGGTGTCAGTATATATAGTTAGTCAGGGTGAGAATCTTTCCAATTAACTGCTAGATTCAAAAATCTTCCGAAGATTCTCAGGATCATTGTCTTACCCATCTTCTATATATAACTGTATGGCGTGTCACTGTCATGTTTCCTAGCTCTTCACCTTTCCTTCTCTTAATTAGCTAGTCCTCGAGTTCTTGCTTTCCTTTTACTTGTATTATACCTTTCTATTTGTATATACTCTTTTGAGTTCTTATACTAGGGAAACTATGCAATATTTACACATGTGTGTCTGGTTTCTTTCACTTATGAGTATATGTTCAAGTGGCATCCACTTCAATATAAAGGCTTCGAGTTTATCATTCTTTATAGCTGAGTAATACTCCATTGTATAAAAATACCACATCTTTTACATCCATTCCTCAGGTGATGGGCATCTTGGTTGTGTCCAAGATTTGGGATCACAAATTGTGCTGCTATAAACATAAGCACACATATATCACTATGGTATGATGTTTTCAGATCCTTCGTGAAAATTCCCAGTAGAGAAATAGCTGGTTTAAATGGGATTTGCAGTCCAAGTTTTCTAAGTAGTCTCCACAATGATTTCCATAACATTTGCACCAGTCTACAATCCCACTATCAGTGGAGAAGGGTTCCTTTTTCCCCCACAGCCTCTCCAATACTTGTTGATTGATTTCTTTTTTTTTTTTTTTTTTTTTGGAACCAGGGACTGAACTCAGACCCTTGTGCTTGCCAGGGAAGCGCTTATTCCACTGAGCCATCTCCCTGGCCCCGATTGATTTCTTTATGATAACCATTCTTTCTGGGGTGAGATGATATCTCAGTGTTGCTTAAATTTGCATTTTGTGGATTGCTAATGATGTGGAGCATTTTTTCATATATTTATTCAATTCTTTAATTTCATCCTCTGAAAAGTGTGTGCTCATCTCACATGCCCATTTCTGGACTGGGTCTTTAAATTTTGCGGCTCTAGTGTGTTTTAGTTCTTTAAAAATTCTAGAGAGTAGACCTTTTTCCGAGTACTTATTTGTCATGATTTTTTCCAAATTTGTGGGATGACTTTTCACTTTGTTGGTAATTTCTTTTGATGTAAAAAAACTTCTCAGTAAGAGGAGGTCCCAGTTGTTAAATTTTTCAAGTGTTTCCCATACAATTTGATTTTTGTGCCTGAACTCTTTGCCTAACCCTATTTCTTCAAGAGTTCCTCCTCCTTTCTCTTCCAGGAGATTTAGTGTCTATTTTAATGTTTAGATCTTTAATCCATTTTGACTTTAACTTAGTGCATGGGGATAGTTCTGGGTCAGGTTTTAGTTTTTGGCATGCAGAGAGCCAGTATTTCCAGCACCATTTGTTAAAGAGGCTATCTTTCTTCCAGTGAGTATGTTTGGCCCCTTTGACAAAGATAAGGTGGCTGAGTATTTTTGTAGAGGCTACAGAATCTTCTAATCTATTCCATTGATCCTCAGGTTTATTTTGTTGCCAACACCATGCTGATTTTATCACAGTAGCCTTGTAGTATAATTTCAAGTCAGGAATTGTAATGCTTCCTGCCTTGTTTTTATTTCCCAGGATTGCCTTTGCTATTCTAGGTCTTTTCTGGATCCAAACAAATTTTAGGAATGATTTCTCTAGCTCTGTGAGGCATGTTGGTGGTAGTCTGATAGGGATTGCATTAAATCTGTACAGCAATTTTGGGAGTATGCTCATCTTCACAATGTTGGGTCTTCCTATGCAGTAGTATGGAATATCTTTCCATCTTCTGAAATCCTCTACGATCTCTTTTTTTAAGAATACTGTAATTTTCCTTGGAAAGATCTTTGACTTCTTTAGTTAAATTAATTCCAAGGTATTTCATTTTCTTTGGTGCTACAGTAAAACATATTGTCTCTATAATTTCCTTCTCAGTGTGATTGCTATGTGTGTAGAGGAATGCTACTGATTTTTCGGTATTGACTTTGTAACCTGCTATTCTACTGAATTTCTGAATTAATTCTAGTAGCTTCTTGGTGGAGTTGTTTGGGCTTTCCAAGTAAACTATCATGACATCTACAAAGAATGATAATTTAATTTCTTCTTTATCTATTCTGATTCTTTTTATTTCTTTCTCTTGTCTAATGGCTCTAGCTAATGATTTCAGAACTCTATTGAATAGGAGTGGTGATGGAGGACATCTTTGTCTTGTGCCAGATCTATGAGTAGAAGATTTCAGTTTTTCCCCATTTAGAGTTATGCTAGCTGTTGAGTTTTCTTAAGTGGCTTTTACCAGATTGAAGTGGAGTCCATCTATCCCAATTTTCTGTAGGACTTTGAAGATGAATGAGAGTTACACTTTGTCAAAAGCCTTTTCTGCGTCAATAGAGATGATCATGTGGCTTTTAGTTTTCGCTCTATTGATATAGTGTATTATATTTATAGATTTTCGAATATTGAAACATCTTTGCAACCCTGGGATGAATCCTACCTGGTCATGGTGTATGATCTTGATGATTTGCTGTATTCTATTTGCTAGGATTTTTTTTGAATATTTTGGCATCAGTGTTCATGAGGGAGATTGGCCTGTGGTTCTCTTTCTAAGTTGCGCCTTTCCCTGGTTTTGGTGTCAGTATACTACTTGCCTCCAGGAATGATTTTGGGAGAATTGCTTCCTTTTCAATTTCATTAAAGAGTTTGAGGAGTATAAGGACTAAATCTTCTATAAATTTCTTCTGGAATTCAGCTGTGAATCCATCCGGAGCTGGACTTTTCTTTGCCGGTAGGTTTTTAATTACATCTCGTATTTCATAGGCTGTTATTGGGCTATTGAGAGTGGTTATATCTTCTGGATTCAGTTGTGGTAATTTATACCTTTCTAGGAATCTGTCCATTTCTTCTGTATCTTCTATTCTGTGAGAGTAAAGATTCTCATAGTAGCTATTGATACTCTTCTGAATTTCCACTGGGTCTGTGGTAATTACATCTTTTTCATTCCTCATTGTTTATATTTGAATTTTTTCTTTCTTTTTTTTGATGAGGTTAGCTAGGAGATTATTGATTTTATTTGTTTCAAAGAACCAGCTTTTTGTTTTCTTAATTCTTTCAATTTTTTCTTTGTCTCAATTGAATTAATTTCTGCTCTAATCTTTATGATTTATTTCTATCTTTGGGCTTTGTGTTTGGTTTGCTCTTCGTTTTCAAGTTGTTGAAGGTGCAGCATTAGGGTATTTATTTTTTCCCGTTCTGTTTCCCTAATGTGTGAGTTCACAGCTATGAATTTTCCTCTTAGAACTGCTTTCATCGTATCCCATAAATTCTGGTAAGTTGTGCTTGAATTTTCATTGAATTGTAGATATTATTGAATTTCTTGTTTAATTTCTTCTGTGACCTATTGGTTTCTAAGTAGGGTTTCATTTAATTTCCATGTATTTAGGGTTTTTTCTGCTTTCCTTTCTCATTTATTTCCAGATTCATTGCACTGTGGTCAGAAAATACGCATGGGATGATTTCTGTTTTATTGCATAGACTTAAGTATGATCTATGGACCAGTATGTGGTCTATTTTAGGAAATAACCCAAGTGCAGCTAAGAAAAATGTGTATTCAGCTGTGTTTGGGTGGAACACTCTGTATATGTCCACCAAGTCCATTTGTTTCAAGCACTGGTTCAGTTCTGTTAATTCTTTGCCAAGTTTTTGTCTTGTTGAACTATCTTTTTGTGTTAAGGGGGTGTTAAGGTCTCCTGTGAAGATTGAGGTATTGCATATTAGATTTTTGATGTCCATTAAGATTTGTGTTACATAGTTGTGTGCTCCCATGTTTGGTGCATAAATATTTATGACTATTACCACTTCCTCTTGAATTTTCCTCTAACTAGTATATGGTGGCCTTCTTTATTTCACTTGATCATTCTTCGTTTAACGTTGAGACTGTTTAAGAGCAAAAAGGCTACCCCTGCTTTTTTCTGAGGTGCTGAGGCCTGTAATGTTGTGTTCCATCCTTTGACTTTCAGCCTATGAAAGTCTTTATGAGTTAAATGTGTTTCTTGTATACAGCACATTGTTGGATTTTGTTTCCTAATCCACTGTGCCAGTCTATTTCTCTTAATTTTTGTATTGAGTCCATTTACATTGATGGTTAGAATTGAGATGTACTGACTTATGATTGACAAGTTATTTACCTGTTGTCGTTTACTCCTTTTTCTCCTGTGTTTAATTGCTTGCCCTATTTAGTTGGTTGCTTCTGATCTCATTCTTGGTGTTCTGATCATTTTGGTCCCTCTCTAGAACATCTTTCAGTAGCCTGTGTAGGATTGGCTTTGTCATCATGAAATCCTTTAGTTGTTCTTTGTCATGAAAGTATTTCACTTCTCCATCAAACTTTATTTAAAGTTTTGCAGGGTAAAGTAGTCTGGGCTGGAATTTGTTTTCATAGAGGACTTTAAGTACTCTGCTCCATGGTCTTCTTGCTTTCATGATTTGTGGAGAGAAGTCAACCATAATTCTGATGGGTTTTCCTCTGAATGTGATCTGTTCCTTTTCTCTGCCTGCTTTCAGTATATTATTTTTGTGCTGAATTCCTGGGACCTTGACTCTTATATGTCTCAGTGTGTTTGTAATTGAGTTGAGGTTACTTGGGGTTCTGTATGCTTCAGTTACGTGAATATCAGATTGTTTCCTCATATTTGAGAAGTTTTCTGCTATTATTTCTACCCATATTTTTTTAATGTCATTTGTATTGATTCCTTCTTTCTCATTGATGCCTATTAGTCTCACATTGTTCATCTTTGCATCATCTTGCAGGTGATGGATTATTTTTTCCTGTGTCCTACTTGTTTTTAAGAGATTCTTTCTTACCTTTTCACTAGCTGGACCAGCGTCTTCTAGATCTGAAACTCTGTCTTCACTTTCACTTAAACGGTTTTGCAAGCTTATGCTTGAGATTTTAAGTTCCTCTATATCTCTTTGACTCTGCTTCATGCGATCTATTTCTTTCCTGTATTGCTCATTCAAGGAATCCAGCGTTTTTCTATTCTCCTCTATTTTTTTATCAAGTCTTCTTTAGAACCAGTTATTAATTCCTTTACTGCAGTGTTTTTTTTCAGATTGGGTTTCCTCCCTATGTTCCTGTAGTTGATTCTTACTTTATATGCTATGAGTTTAGAGAATTCTTTTTTTATTTCAGAAAATTCTGCTTTGACTTTCTCTATAACGCTATTAATTGATACATTTGAGCTGAGCTATTAGAAAAGGATTCTGCTCTGAGTTCCTTTATGACTTTCTGCTGTTGCTTATTTATTATTGATGCTATTAATTCATACATTTGAGCTGAGCTTGTGTCCTCTGCATTTGTTTTGGGTGGGCATTGGATTTCCTCCACATGTTTCTGCATTTGATTCTTTACTGCAGATGTTTTTAATTCAGGGATTTCTTTTTTCATTTCCAATCTGAGTTCCTCTATACCTTTCTGCAGTTGTTTCTTCATTTCAGAACCTGTTGATTCATTGATTTCAGCTGTGTGATTCCCAATTTGTTCTGTGTTAGTGTCTTCTGCCCTTATTATGGGTGGGCTTGGGTTCTGCAATTGCATTTTGCTCCTTCTCATTGTCTTTTCGTGTAGCACTGCCTTCTGACCTTTGTTGTAAAGCTTTGCTGCAGTTATAACCTTAGCACCTACTGAAGTTCAGGTGCAGATCTACAAAGTTTGAATTTATTCAGCTGTACCTGACTTGGGTCTGACTGCTGTGCTCAGCTTCTTCCAGCCGCTGCCCTTGGGAGTGAACCTGTTGTGCCCCTCTGGCAAGATGTTCTGCTCCTGGACTAGCTGAGTGGTTCTGTCCCATAGTCTCTCTGCAGGGATTGCAGTTGCAGGGTTTCACCCCAGATCTGTAGTCCAGGCCTGAGTTGAGTCTGGAGGGGACAAGGTGGAGTAGGGTGGGGAGGATGATCTCCCATACACTCACTGGGTCTGTGCTAGAACTGGATCTGGGTGTCCCCAGAATGTGGCAGAAATTCTCATTGTGCAGGCAGGATGGGGTGGGGTGCTGTGGAGTGCTCTGGGGAGGGTCCCAAGGGGGTGGAAGAGGGTCTCACCCATGCTGTGCCTGGCCTTTGAGTGGCAGGTCCCACACGTGCAGAGTAGCTGGATGCTCTCCCACACATTCACCAGTCCTGGGCTAGGACTGGATCTGAGGGTCACTAGAATGCGGCAGAAATTCTTTCTCAGCAGGTGGGGTGGGGTTGAGTGGTGCTGCAGAGTAGTGGTGGGTTCTCAAGGGGGTGGAAGAGGGTCTCACCCATGCTGCTTCTGGGCTTGGACCGGCAGGTCCCGCTGGCACATGTTAGCTGGAAGCTCTCCTTTATACTCACTGGGCCTCTGCTAGGACTGGATCTGGGGCTCCCTAGGACATGGCAGAAATTCTCACCTGGCAGGTGGGGTGGGGGGTGTGCTGTGGATTGTTGGGGGTGGTCTCAAGTGGGTCGAAGAGTGTCTCACCCACGCTGCTCCTAGAAATAATTTTTAAAAATCATTGTTTTTAGAGCCATCCCTGAATCTTATGTTCCAGGTCAGGGAGTAGAAACTTCTCTTTCCTCTGACTTAGGTAATGAAAGAAATTGCACTCAAAATAATTCTAAACACAAGAATGGAAAATGCATGGTGAAAAGAAGGAATATGCCTTAGCCTGTTGAGAAAATGAACTCAAAGGCTAGTACAATGTGTTTTCTAAAAAAGCCGATGAAAATTGTCTATAATTTGTTTGAACTGAAATCTTAAACTCAGTGCGGCTTAATTTTTTCACTTTGATGAAAAGTGTTTGTTCCTGCTGGTGCTTTCTTTAAAAGGTGTGATCAATTGTCAAATTATAGCTCTATAGAGTGGAAAAAGAACAGAACTGTCATATTTTTCTCTAGAAACTGAGTAGCGTTTTATGATGTGGTTTCTAACATCCTATAGGAGCATTTCCCCATCGTGTGGGTCTCAGCCATCCAGAGGGAACTGAGGGATAAGGAACACAGATCCTACCTGTCATAAGGAGTTCTGAGAAAGAATTTGTGGCATTTTTTTTCACTACTGGGGATTGAATCCAGAACATTCAGACTGAGATACACCCTAGCCCTAGGGGTCATTTGTATTTTAAGGCATTGTCTTCCTGAATTACCCAGGCTGAGCTGGAACTTGGGATCCTCTTTCTTTTTCCATAATTTTATTGAGAGACAAATAGCAATGAGACAGTTTCAAATCAAATTGGTAGGACAGTTCCAATAATTAACACATTGCATATTGTCTTCCTAGTAGTTATTTGCTATACAAGATGCAGACATGATATCCTATTTACAAACACTATTAGAACAAATCCCTCTATTCATTAAGAGAATGTAACTATATATATATCCTAACCATTTTGAATACACAGATACAAAATGGACATTCATTTATATATCCCCTTTTTTGTTTAGTTCCATCACTTGAATATTTTTTTGGCAGAACTGGGGATTGAACTCAGGTCCGTGAGCTTGCCAGGGAAGCATTTATTCCACTGAGCCATCTCCCCGGCTCCCCATCACTTGAATATTAAAGGTGTGTTAACTCAGCAAAATATTCTAAAAGAGTCCAGTAATCCATAGTAGTATTGGGTCTTCTGCTTGACTGGTAATGTCAGAAACTGTTGACCTGAGTTCCCTACAGCTCAACATAACAACATGGCTTTACTTCTTATACTTCGTTTTTATACTTTTCTGCTGGATGGTTAAGACCAAGATAAAGCAAGACCTATGCAACAAGAGTTCTAGCTTTTGGATCTGATAAGGCCAGTGAAATCCCTTCAGGACTTATCCTGAGACACTGTACCTCAGATTGTAGATCCTTTGTCAGTGTCAGCCATGTGGGTAAGTCACAGCCATTGCTTGGCCAGTGTGCCCTCTGTGAAAGCCTGAGAGAATGTTTTCTCTCCATGTGACTCTCCTTAGGCACACTCTACATCATCGATTACTTTCCTCTTTGGCCTCATAATCTCCTTGATCAGAAAATTTGGGACACTACTGAGATACATGATGTTACAGTACAAGGTCTCATATGTCCTGATCCTCTTGACTTAACCTCTGAGAGTGCTGAATTATAGGTGCATGCAAGCACACCTGGTAAGTGGTTATTCTTTAAAATTACCACACTTTGCATGATTGATTCTTGGACCTGCTGTGTTTATAGCCACCATGCATTAGATTTATACAAAGGCAATTTCATTGTCATTTCCCATGAACTATCCCTCAATCAATCGTAGTATCAATTTTAAACCTAGAAGCTTAAAGCAGTACAAATTTGTTGTCTTAGAGTTCTCCAGGTCAAAATTCTGAAATGGGTCTTAGAGGTAGCAGCAAGGCATCACTTGCTTGCCTTTGGCAGAAGGTTTTCCAAAGGGGACAATATTTAATACAAGGAAGAGGTGAAGAAATAGAAATAAGAACAACCAACTGCTAGTGAAAATCTTCTGAGCTAGTAAGTGAGAGAAACCTGCTGCTGTCTTCCAAAGAGGAGAATCCATTGTCTTGTTTTTGTTATGTGTAGTGGCCAGCTATCATCCTTGGCTCTTTTATTTGGTTATTTTTTATGTATTTCATACAAGGTCTACAGGGTCTACAGTGTCTCACTACATAGGTTGGACTTGTAGTGACCCTCCTGTTTTCAGCTTTCCAAGCGCTAGGATTATAGGCACTTGCCACCATGCCCAGTCTCAATAGCAGTCTCAGCTTGCCCCAGGGGCAGGGCTGGCACAGCATACCAGGGGTCAAACCCCCTCCCTGGGCCTGTCTAAGCAGGGGTTTTTGTCCACTGTGCTATCTGGCTGGCCCTTTTCAATCTCTCTCTCTCTCTCTCTCTCTCTCTCTCTCTCTCTCTCTCTCTCTCTCTCTCTCCCCTCTACTTCTGTCAGGATATCCCTTCCTGACTGTGACTTCCTATCCTCCTTTGTAAAACCCTTGTGATTACATTGGGCCATTAGGCCTCCCTCTACAATACAGGAAAAGAAAAAACCTCCTATCTTAATTTATTTGCATCTACAAAATTCATTTTGCCATGCCATGCCATGCCATGGCATGAAAGTAATGGCTCCAGGCTTCAGGAATTAGAATGTGAACATCTTTAGGGTTGCTATTCTATCACCATGGTCACTTGCAAGAAGCTATGGCTCACTTAGCTTTAGAATTTAATACTGACTACAGATTTATAATATGGATACGATGATTTGCTAGCTGAAAAGCAACTCTTAAACCACATGCAATACCTGTGTCTTTTAGCTCCTCAAATTCTTTTTTTCCCCATAATTTTATTGATAAACAAATAGTGATGAGACAGTTTCAAACCAAATTGGTAGGACGGTTACAATAATTAACAAATTTCATACATTCTTCCTAGTGGTTATTTGCTGTGCAAGATGCAGACATGATGTCCTATTTACAAACTCTATTAGAACAAATCCATCTATTCATTAAGAGAATGTAACTATATACAGATGAATGTCCATTTTGTATCTGTGTATTCGAAATTGTTAGGATAGATATATAACTCCTGAAATTCTTACTACTTATTGAATATTATCATCCATCTCATAGCTATCAACTCAATCGTGACCGTAGAGTAGCTTGGTACAAATTCTAATTGCCAGATTTGTGAAAGTTTTCTGACTTGAATTCCTAATTCTTCCCAGCTAAATTCTAGGACAATTTACGTTTGCAACCCTCAGCTCAGTGTCTGACAAAATAAATTTTCAAATAATGTGTATTGAACGAATTGAATATCGCATTACCAAAGAAAATATTGTGTATGAGTTTTCTCTTCTTCAGGTGATGCTTTTATGCTACAAGTAGTCCCTAACATGTTTTCTGGAGAGAGATCTTGCTTTTTAAGCACAATGATTTGGTTAGTGAAATTGCTGGATGGTATTTGTTGGTACTGGCAAATGAATAAGAGATTTATAGACAACTCATTGTTATTTGTCATTGGCCTCACTCTGAAGTGATACTGTTTATACTTCTGTGTCACGAATGCTAAAACTTGCTACATATAAAAGGGATTTTCCCAATAGTGTGCTTATAAAAGAAAAAAATTAAATATCTCAACTAATCACCATATAGTTTATGTTTACCTTCTTTTGCACTCCTCTGAAATCCTTAAACAGGTCTGGCTAATTCTGATTTTTCTGTGTCTCCACCTTCTTTCCACTGATTGATCAGGGTGATCAATTCCTGTCTTTACCCATGCTGAGCCATGTTACATTATTCATTTTTTTCTTATCAGAATTTGTTAAGTGAATTGCATAGAATTTCTGTTTTCTATGTGCTAGTGCTCAGAGTTAAGAGTGCACATCATAATGGTTCTGTCACTATTTCCACTGACTAATGGAGGGATATGTGCAAAAATGCAAACTTCAAAAGTGAGGCCTCACATTAATTTGTGCTTTGAAAAACTATGCCCATTTCTCACCTGTGAAGAAAGGTTTTGATGTTGTGTCCAGCAAACTCATACAAATGACAATATTTTGGGCTGAATTCATTCTAAAAAATGATATTCTCAAAGCCAAGCCAAGAGTCTTTATAATGTATGCACATTTCTTATCAAAGCTACCATCTTATGTTGGTCTATCAGTGACTGTTAACTTTTAACACAAGATTTCCAACTTGGCAGAGCATGTTCAGGGGGTTCCACAGGAATGAGAAGTTTTTCTCTGGAAACTTGAGGAGATGCAGAAAAGATTCATTACTATAAAGCTAAGAACCTACTAGAAAGCTAAAGACCAAGAAAACAAGAAAAATGCAAAGGATGCCATGAATGTCAGAGCTAGAAGCATAAATAAATTATAGTGTCAGGAACTGAAGAAACAGAGATGGGGAGGAATAGAAATTAATGGGAAATAGTAAATATAGAGTTTGCTGGGGCAAAAATTTAGAAAAGGAGCTATCACCCATGACTTGCTTTTATGTGTTTTCAAGTGCTAGGCAGAGTGCATGGTTTGGAGCATTGTTTATTTTCAGGATACTTCCCATTTACCATTCCAGATTATTCTACAGGCTTCCACCCTGATTTAGATTGTACCACACAGGTTTCCTTGCTATTTGGCTTCCAGTTGAGCTTGATCAATGGGAAGTTACCAGAAAGAAATCTGAGAGCAAGAGGAGAAGAGAGGTCAGAGTATTTGTAGGCACTTCCATCCTGGCTGTTGCAGACTGGCAGTGATTGTTTTCTGCTGGTGTCTTTGTCTCCTGTCTAGTGGCTCTTTCCAAGTAGCTACTAGTGTCAATAGGTTCCTAGAATTTCTGCCTCTCAACTACCCCTTTAGGCCTAAGAATAATAGCCGCTTCCCACACTTACTCATCCCCAGGTGTTTCACCATCCATTGCTGGCTCTCAATTCCTTGGCTTCACTTTTGTAAATAATTGCTTACTAAATTTTGTCAGAATTCCTTTTGGGTATGCCCTCTTTTTCCTGTGTCTGGAACCTCTAACTGATAGTCAATGAAATGGACAATGCTACAAATGGCAAAAGTTCTAAAAATTCCTGAGTAGTGTTGCAACCTTTTGTGTAAGGAATGATTCTGTTATTTTGTGCTATAAGTCAGCCTATACTGTAAGATTTGTGATTTATGGAGAAAATGCTTTGCTCCTGCCTTTTAGTAGTTTACAATGACAACACTGCTGACACAAAATACTATAACACCCTTAAGAAATTGCCAGAGTGGGGGCTGGTGAGATGGCTCAGTGGTCTAAAGCACCTACTTAGAACAAGCTAAACTAAGCAAAACACAGGGACTGCGGTTCAATCCCCCAGCACGACATGCCAGCCAGCCCCGCCCCCTGGTGGGCTGAGCTGGCCACACACACAAAAATAAATAAATAAATAAATAAATAAATAAATAAATATTTAAAAAAAAAAAAGAAAGAAATTGCCAGAGTGCACGATCACCAAATTTGACTGGGGGTTTTCAGAAATATTCTCTATTGGCAGCATGAAGAAGGAAGCATTGCTGGGTTGAGGATCCATTGTTATCTCTGGAGTTTTCAAAGTCAGGCATCTCCTTTTATCCCTGACAGACATATACACAAAGATCCAGCCTTACTTATTAGTGTTTGTTGTGTCTTTATCACATAAGCTTTTTCTGAATCAAGGCTGTCTTGGATCAGATTCCCCAGAGCACTGACTGCATTGAGGAATTTGATATCTTATAAGCTAATTATGAAGGAAGTGCTCACACAAGAAACCAGTAAAGAGGTGGAGGAAGCAGGACAAGGAAAGAGGAAAAGCCAAGGATGTAAGTTCAGGTGATATCCGGGTCTCCATCTGAGCCGATCCCAACATTAGCTTTGAAGTGTAAATTTCACCTCTCTGTTCTTTCCCTTTTGACAAAAGAGAAAGAGATTGCATAATTTTGCACCAGCTAGTTATTGTTTACGAGCTTTCCAGGATGGGAGGTAGAGGACTAGGGATATAAACACAGCATGCTTTCAGCAGGTCCAATGAAGTGGATCCAGTAGCCCAGGGGCAGTTCTCTTTAGAAAGCTGCAGGTGTGAAGTGTTAGAAGCAAAGCATGCAGAGCTGGGGGATGGGACCATAGAACCCATAAAGGAAAGTTTGGGAGATCTGGCCAGAGCACCAGCAGCAGCTGTTACAGAGCCCTTCCAGAACCACATCTGCAACTGCTTAATGTACAGTTAAACAAAGTCTCGTGGGAAAACAAACAAAACTGGAGTGACTGTGACACTATGGGTCTAAGGCAGCCAATGATATCCTAGGATACAGCTTTGGTGCTAAAATTGTCATGGTCCTAGATGACCCAGGAAAGCTGATCACTGTTCTTCCTATGTCTGAAGTGTCAAAGTTGTCTCACAGAAGATCTAATTAAGCAGAACCAGTTGTGAGAGTGTTAAGGTCACAAACCACCCCTGATGTAGCACCTGAGGGGCTCTGGATCTCCAATGAGAGCACAAATTCTATGAGAGAAGACAGAGACTGTAGAAGAGGATGGCAGAGGGCTTTGGTTGTATCTTCCAGGCATAGCTACTGTCTTCACAATCCAGGCCTGCACAGCTTCCAAAGAAGATATTGGATCCAAAGGATGGGCAAAAGAGATGAAGATTCTCTAGAGAGACTTTACTAGTTGGACTTGCTCAGGGCCAGCCACACTGCACGAACATATTCTTGGACCTTTTTCTCAGAAGAATTTTCCAAGTAGTTTATACTTACTTCTTATTCTTCAGCCAAAAAAGGAGGGGAAAGCTATTTGACAGTAGTTTGAATTATTTTTATGTGCCATTGCCATTTCTATTGAAATGATAATAAATTTCCATTTAGCAATATTCTTGTTTAGCTTTGTTTCAAGTTTTATGTGAACGATGATGAGTAATCCTTCAAATTATATCAATTTTCTATATGAGAAAATATGTCATTTTCATGACACTTTTGCTTTTAGAAAGAGAATCAAAAGGTGATTCATGATTACAGCTTATAACTTATGTATGGGTTGAAACATTTTCTAAAGAATGTTGTCATGATTTCACCCTGAGTAAGCTGAGAATATCTCAGAGTGAGGGTTTTGAGTTATTCCATTAGAGATAAGTTTGTATGCAGATGTCAATTGTAATTGTAAAAATCTTTTGTATTTTATTTTCCCTCAGTAGAATCAGCGTTTTTAATCCTAACCACATAGGCAAAGTATTTAGTGAGCTTTAAAATAACTGCAATGCCTGGACCTCACTGAAGACCAATAAAATCTGAATTTCTAGGGGTGGGCAGGAGCAACTTCATAGGCAGGCAGCCTGTGCAGTTGTGTAAGGGGCACACTTGGCAAAGAAGTCCTGAGTTTGGTTTAATGCTCCAACATCTTGAAGTTCTTAGTAATTTTTGAACAAGTGCATTTTCATTTTTTATAGGGCCCTGCAAATTATGTTGCAAACCCTGGGTCTGGGCATTAATATTTTAAAGCTTCCCAGGTGATTTTAGTGTAAGGAGCTTTGAATCAAATGCACTAATGAGGAAGCTTAGGGTAAGCCTGCCAGGAAACTGAACCTGTGTGCAGATGAGAGAATTTGGAACCTCTATAAAGACTGGATGTTGCAGCACACCAAGGCTGTTGGACCCTACCTTCCCAGATAATCTTGTGCCCCCTCACTTACCCTGACTCAGTGCAGAACTGTCAGAGGGCCCTGCACAGCAAGTGCCATGCTATGGGAAGTGTTAAACCACCACATCTGCGACATCTAGCTTAGGTCTCGGGGCCAGAGTAACAGAGATGGGTACTAGCCTTTTCATGGTACAGTGCTCTCTAAATAAGTAGGCTGAAGGGGCCCTTAACTTTATGCCTTCTGCATAAGTGAGGAATGAGGAGGCATTGTTAGGTTTTTCTTTCATGTGGACACCTAGAGCAATGGCTTGAGTGTTTGTCATCCCCCTCTTCGCCTTCCCAGGGAAGTCAGCTGTATCTTCTGTTCTTTGAGTCTATGTCTTCCTTCCCTATATCTGTCATTGAAAATAAGGTACTGAAGGGGGCCGGGGAGATGGCTCAGTAGAATAAGTGATTGTCTAGCAAGCACAAGGGCTTGAGTTCAATCCCTGGCTCCACCAAAAAAAAGAAGGAAAAAAAAAAAAAAAAGAAAATAAGGTACTGCACAGAAACCAGGAAAAGAGCCCAAATTATGTAAAAAAAATGTCTTATGTGGGCAAATGTTATTATTCAGTAATTACTAGGTGGATTCATGTTAACATATTCACAAATAAAAATTAAGATGATGAACAGAAAGAATACGTGTATTCATCATGGATGTTTTTATCTTGTGTGCTATCCTTCATTATTATCAATTGATTCAGTACAATAAAATTAGTCAAAATTGAATTGACTTTCTTATCATTAAGCAATGAATAGCTTTAGCATTCTGTTGGTCTATCCAGCTTAATCTATGATAATATAATGTTTGCATCAATCATTCTTTTAACAATTATTTATCAAGCACCTACACTGTATCAGATACCATTCTATGTGTCAGAGCCACAGCAGTAAACAAAATACAAAAAACCTGCTCTCAGGGCTTATATATTCTAATCTGGAGTGAAGAACAATAAAAATAATAAAATATAAGTGTCTAGTAGGAATAGATGCTGCAAAAAACATAAGCAGTATAAACAGAGATGTTGGAATTTGGAGATTAGTGGAGTTGGTGGTTGCACTTCAGAGAATATCTAAACAATCAGTTTGGCCTTGCATGCTGGAAAAGTCTTGACTTCTCTCTTGGCTGTTAGCTATTAACATCCTAGAGACCCAGGGAAGGTTTGGTGCTTTGGGACTTCATTGAAGGGCAGTACCTCCAGAAATGGAGTCAGCTACCAACATCAGTAGGCTTCATGGTGGTACATGTGCATTACAAAGAATAATCCTTTATCTTAAGAAAAATACCCTGAGCAGATTGTTACATTTTGAATTATTTTTTCTTTATGGACTTGGTTTTTAAAAACGATCTAATACAAAATTTGTTTCCATTTCCTTGTCACCCTTTAATTCAATGTCCAGGCTATTGCTAGACTACTTTTCGACATTTTCACAATACAGAAGTTCCGGTGAAGCCCTATGTAGCTCCTGAGTGTTTCAAACATTTTCAAAAGTTTTTTGAGTCTAAGTATCAAGATCAAATGATAGAGATACAAAAAAAAATTACTTCTAGCTTTCTTTCTTCAAAGAATGGATACTTTTATTTTCTCCTGGCATCTTTGACTACAGAGCTACTCTATTCATCTTCAAGTGGTGCAGACATCTTTCTAAAGCATTTGGTTTTCCTTTATGAACAGTACATAAAATGGGTGAATTTGTGATGTTGCTTGTGGATTTATATTGGGGTTTGTCCAAGGCACATATTTCGAAATGAGTTCTCCTCTAATAGTGACAGCTTCCACAATTCTATTAAGGCAGGACACTGGGGGCATGCTGGTTGGGGCTTTTTGACAATTGCATTTATATATAAAACACTTGTTTATTCATCTTAAATATTTAGGATGATGGATGGGGAGGGTTTGGGAATCATCAGAGAGGGCAAAAACCCCTATCCCTGGTCCCTGCACTACTCCTTAGGGCCACAAATGCTAAGTACATTAAGAAGAATAAAATGAATAAAGCTGGGGCCTTTGAGCCCTTTGCTACCATTCCATGTTTCCATCAGTATCAGGTAGGATTTCTATGTTATGTTGCCTTCTCCCACATAATGCTCCAAGACTAAGTTTATCTTGGGCTCTCCTTTTCTTCTACTTTGTCTCTCCTCTTCCCACCTGTTATGATTCGAATATTTGTGACTCTTCCAAAATTCATGTTGAAACACTCCCTGATGCAATAATATTAAGAAATGAGGCCCTTAGAAGGTGATCAAACCAGAGGAGCTCTTCCTTCATGGGTGGAATTAGTGCCTCATGAAAGGCTGGAGGAATCTAGTGAAGTCCTTTTTCCTGTGAAGCCACAGGAAAAAGGCCTTGTATGAGGAACAGACCCTCACCAGACACTAAATTTACCAGTGCCTTGATCTTGGATTGCCTCACTTCCTAAACTAAACTGGGTGTAATGGTGCATGCTTATAATCTCAGCACTCAGGAGGCTGAGGCAGGAGGACTGCCAGAAATTTGAGACCAACCTGGGCGAAACAGCAAGTTTGAAGGCAGTCTGAACTGCCGTGGCTCAGAGAGAGGAGAGAGAGAGAGAGAGAGAGAGAGAGAGAGAGAGAGAGAGAGAAAGAAAAGAAAAAATCCCCCATATCCCTAAACTATGAAAATAAATGTTTGTATTTATAATTTATTCAATCTCAGGTATATTGTTCTAGTAGCACAAACAGATTAAGGTACTACCTTATTTAATCTTTCATCTTGTTCTCACATATCTCAGCTTATCAGTTAACCTTAGCAGATACTTATGATGCTCTACAAACTCAGCATCCCACCAGGCAGTGAAGGGATATAACAATGAACTGAGAAACATTTAAGTTGAGAACTGCTGTTAACGTGAATTCAGGTTGGGAAATTTTCCAGACACATTTATATTTGTACAATATTTTATAGCATTTATATTTAATTTGGGACTACTGGAGAATCAAAAGCTTCAATATTTAAAAGGAGGAAGCTGGGGCCAGGGAGGTGCCTGAGTGGAATAAACGCTTCCCTGGCAAGCGCATGGGCCTGAGTTCAATCCCTGGTTCCAACAAAATAAATACATAAATAAATAAATAAATAAATAAATAAATAAATGGAATAAGCTATTACCACCCAACACTTAGAGGTGGAATTTGAATCAATGGGGTATATTTGAGTGGTAGGAGGCACAGTGTATCCCACCTTGCACTTCTAAAAATAAGTAAATAAATACCATCCAGGTATAACATAATTTCAAATGAGAAAAATATGCAAGATTTGTCAAACCTGTTGAAATTCAGTGACTCTGTGATTCTAAACAGAGTCCCATTTGGGTAGCACTCTTAGATTAAGTAAATTCTCAAGATCCCTTCTGATTCCTGGATTAATTCACCTTCCTTTTGTTCTTCCTACACAAAGTGATTCTTCCTATCATTCTTGCACACTCTATGCTGGAACACTTATTCTGTGCTGGGTACAGGAGATAATGGGCTGGTATCAGCAAGAGTTCATGCCAATTCCCTGGTGCATTGGTTTCTTAGGGCTGCAAAGTACCACAAATTAAGGTGCTGGCAGAGATGGGCTCCTGCTAAAGCCTCGAGAGGAAATCTTATTTCTTTTGCTGACTTTTCATAGCTCCAGATGTTCCTTGGCTTCTGGCACATAACTGCAATCTCTCTCTGCCTTCACGTGACAAACTTCCCCCTACGATTCTGCTTTCTTTTCTTGTAAAGATACCATTTATACTGGATTAAGGGACCGTTCTACTCTATGACCTAACTGACATCTTAATTACACCTGCAAAGACCCTCTTTTTAAGGTCACACTTATATGTGCCACAGAGTTGGATTTCATATTATTTTAAGGGAAACAATTCTAAGTATGATACTTTTTTTTTTTGCTCCGAATGCCTTCAGGGCAGGTTTGGCTGGCTTGAGTTGTGGGGTTCGAACCACAGCAACCTGAGCCTGACTGCTTTGTTGAAGCAGTCACTTAAAGAACTGAGCTAAGAGGCAGGCTCCCCTAAGTATGATACTTAATGACTATACATTTGTCTATGTCTAGGAATATGTCTTTGTCAACAGTGAAACAGAGCAGGGGAGATGGCTCAGTACAATAAGCACTTCCCTAGCAAGTGTGAGGGTCTGAGTTCAATCCCCGGTTCCGGGGAAAAAAAATTCCAATGAAACGGCACAATAAAAACTACCCACAGAGGGAGAAAATCAGAATTTTACTAAGCTGTTGTGCTTATCAGTTGTGCTAACTATTTGTACATTTAATCACCATATCATACTGTCTTACTTGTTCTTACTTGCTTTCTTTTTTAAATCATGGAACAATATGGTTAAATAATTGATGCTGGGAATTTATGGGATGATCTTTATCAGGAAGACGGTACTTTCCTAGGAGAGAGGTAAATAGTATTCTTCAGTTTACCACATATCCAAAAACCATGAGAGGGCTTATGAAGGATTTTGTAGCTGACATTTCTATTATAAGTATTTAGATTTATATTTGCCTTTGAGTTATACATATGCACATCTACTTACACACACACAATTTTTAAGTAATTTAGAATATAAGCAATTCAAACTGAACATTATATGGATAGTCTCTGTCCTCATTGTCTTGTGACATAACTGGTAATATATTTTTCTAACATAAGAAAGAGATCAGTTAAAGTAAATGATATTCCACAAATTTGAATCAGTGATGTTGCTCACTAATCCTAGTCAACCAAAATGAAAAGACTTAATTCATGGTTTTCTTATAGTTAGAAGAGGATTATGGCAAAATGATTGGCCAATAATTTCCTTGTAAGCCCATTTTCAGTTATCATAGGAAAGAATGAAGACCTACATTCAGGCTCACAACCCAAAGTGTAAGTGGACAAACCCCCCCCCCAAGCAAACAGACAAAAACTATTAAAATAACTACTAGGAGAATATTTCTCAAGAGAAAATGCTAATATGTAATGAAACATCTTGGTGGGATGAGAATCAGAAAGGAGCTACTGATAGGATTAAACTGTTAATACAAAATTTCATGTTTTATTTTAATATTTTAATTTGAAGATGGACTAATCATTAGTACTACCTTACATGGCATGTTCAGATCTGTCCTCATAATGTCATGGATGAGTCAAGAGAATGTCTGAAAGCAAATGGAGGGTGACACAGAATTCCTTGGGGATAGCGGAAGTGTAGAGTGTAATTTCTTATTTAAAGATCAGTGGAAAATTCTCAGTAGAACAGGAACTAAAAAGGAAATGTGAAATGTAATGATGTTTGGTCAGTGGAGAAAGGATCTGTATTGGCAAAAGAAACTACAGATAAAGTTTTTGAACTTTACTTTTTATGCATCTTGTAGCAAAATATAGCTTAAAAAGAATTTCAGTTTAGTTTTTTTTTTTTTGTGTGTGTGTGTGTGTGTGTTAGTTCTGATCCTAAACAAAATAGATTTGTTGTTTTTGTTTCTCTTCTTTTTATTCAGATGTGTCACACCCTCCTGGTTTGGTTTCAAGAAATCTGATTGTTATCTTAGTTAGAACCATGCCTCATGAAGTACTCTTTCAAATTTTGGAAGTTTAATCATGTTGGATTCTTACCAAAAAAACCTCAAGGAAGACTCAATTTGAAGGACAAAGATGATTGTCAAGTGAACTGTGAATTAGGATCTGATTCTTGGAAATTCAATGAAAATGGTTTAGGCAAAGACAGATTCAATAAGGCAGACAGAAAGAAGTGGAGAATAAGCAGGGCAAAGTAAACACAGGAACTCATTAAAGCAGCACCCAGTGAGTAATTCATACTCACTATCTGATATATAATTTAAAGCCCAAAGGTCACTTAATATTAACTGTATTGCAACACATATATACCCAAAGAATCTGGCCTGCAATTGCTGTTGAGTTTGCCTTAGCTGTTTTTATTTCTTCCAATTGTTTCTCTGGAGGCACAAAAGAAATACAAGAGTAAAACTAGATTTATTGGAGGCATTTACTTGGATTAATTAGCTAATAAAAGCATTTTCAAATTGCTAATTTACTAAGTAATGTCACTGAAATGCTGAATTACTTTACTTTTATTATGATGATCAAAAGAGATAAATGCAGGCCTAGCCACAAAACCGAAGCAAAGAGAAAAGAGGCAGCAGTCATTCTTTGCATAATTACTGGCATTTGTCATCCTTTCCTTGAAAAGGAGATTTTCAGTTTTTCTAAAGACTATTTTCTTTGCTTCAGAGTCTCTTCTTCAGAACTGTTTATCATCCACATTGTCTTCATTTACCCAGCAGCCCAGGTACTAATATAGTTTTCATTAGTCAATTTAATGAATTTAATTTCAGTTCAAAATGTTAATTAAAAAGTGTACATTTTATTCTTAGAAGGAGGAAACTTTTAAAAAGTCTTGCTTCTCAAGTGTTAGGTGGAATTACTAAAAACAGAGTTGAAAAACAAGATTAATCAGTGTGAAATTTAGTATTATGGGCCTGGGGTGGAATTTGATAATGAATTATAATTAATTTTCTTATCCCCTTTAAGAAAACGAAGGCTCAAAATCATGGTACCTGTAACTTTACTTATATATTGGGAAAAAATTTTGAAGAAAAATGTGAGAACCAGAAAGAAGGTTTGCCTCAAAAAGAAAAACACCGAAGAAAAAGCTATTAGACCAGATAGTCTACCATCAGAAAATCAATGAGAATTTTATTCTTTCTTGACATAAGAAAAAAAAATCTGTCCTTTGCCAAATCTAAAAATGCTGCTAACCTGGAAAAATAAGGATCCATTTTTCTAAATAACTATATTAAGTAATTTCCATGAAATTGACATTTTAGAAATGTGGCAAGAAGCCAAATTAAAACTCAGGGGCTCTTAATCCCTAGATTGTGAGCCTGTTTTGGGAAATAACTTCCATTTTAAAGTGAACCAATTAATATAATTACAGTGGGTTTACATAATGCATACACCCTAGATCTGTTTCTGTGAAACACGGCTGTTATTTATATTTTGCTATTTTTAAAAATTAGAGTTACGGCTTTACATACATATAAAATACGTATGAGCAAAGCAACTTTTAAAAGTAAATGTATTGTCTTTTGTTATCATTAAATTACAAAAAACCTAACAACACTACACCAATTAGCTTAAAAATCTTATATCCATGCCTGTGAATATTATTGCGGTTGTAACAAGGACAGTAGTAGCACATCCAGGTAGTTATGGAACAGAAACAAGGCACAGGCAGCAACTTGCATCCCCTGGCAGTTGACATGGTAATTTCTTCGCCTCCACTCTTTGCTTCTCTCCACCCCTCTTCAGACCCCCTCCCCCCAAGACACGCGGCACCCTCCGTGCCAGAGAAGGTGCCTTGCGGGGAAAGAAGAGGCGCCAGAAGAATGGGGCTAGATCGCTTGGTGCTCACACGGTTGGCCTCGGGGTAAGTGCGGACATCCTCCTGACTCCCTGAAGTGGGGAATGGGTTTGAAGCCTAGGGGCCGGGGCGGATCCGGATGCCGCTCCCTGCCCTCCCCCCAGCCCGATATCTGCGGCACGAGGCGCGGGCTGTGAAGCCCCCGCTGGGCCCCAGCAGGAATGGGTGGGCGGAGCGCAGCGCGGCGCGGGCGGCGGGAAAGGGGTGGGGTGCGCAGCTTGGGTTCTGGAGGACAGAGGAACGGTCGCAGAACCTGCGAGCTAGGTGGGTGAATCTCCCGCCTGGACCAACGGACACGAGGACCGCCGCTCCGCTGGAGCGAGGAGAACGCTGGAGTCAGGCACTTTGGCCGTCGCCGCCTTCAGCAGCGCGAGAAGGTGGACCGCGAGCGCACCAGCGACCCTGCGCGCAGGTGGGCACCCCCGACCCCGGCTTCCGCGGGCTGCATGCCCTTCCCGCTTCCAGGCCGCTGCACCCCGGGTATGGGCCAGGCTTGTCCGAAGAAGGGAGAAAGGCGCACGGCCCCGCGGCGTTCGCGGGCGCTGTACTAGATGGGGAAGAGGTGAGGAAAGCTGCTCCCGTAAGATTCACTCCTCGGAGTCTCACTGTCCCCACCCCCACCCCATCCCCTTCTAAGGGGGTGACCACCCATGCGGCTTTGGAAGACTTCGACCCCTTCTCTGTTTGCAGCGTGCAGGTCGCGCCCTCTTCACAACTCACACTCATCAGTGTGCCTCCAGCTCCCAGCCCGCCGGACTGAGGGGGCCGTGGGAGAAGAGGCTGGTGGCGGGATCAGCCCGGCGTGTGCGGGTAGGCTGGAGTTGCTTGAGTTATTGTGTGCTGGCGCGGTGCGTATGCCCGGGGACTCTCTCACTCCTTCAGCGCCCGGGTGGAGGTTTGTGGGTATAGAGTGGGTGTGCTGAACTTAGCTATCTCCGGGGGCCGGGCATGCACAGACCCTAGCCACTCATGCCCATTTGGAAGAACGTTTATTGGAATCACGTGGGAGTAGTCGTGGTCCTTCCCGGGTCCCCTGGAGACCCTTTTGGGATGATGGCCCAGTGCGTGTTTCGGTTTGGGAGGCAAGGGAGAGTTGTGTGTAAATCTCCGTCGGAAGGAGAGTTTCTAAAGGAGACCCAATTTGCTTGGATTTGCTGCAATTCCATAACCAAAACTGGCTTTCAGGGCGTTGAAGTAAATTACTGGTGAGGCGGATCTCTAGTTGGGCAAAAAAGCCTCGGGATTTGCGGGGTAGGGTGGTCGGGCTGGCGCGCTGGCTCGGTGGCTTCAGGCGCTGCCTAACCTAGGTGGTTGGGCCAGGAGTGGTGCTTGTGTCTTTAGTTAAAGGTGTTGGAGCTCGGGCACTTGTGCTGGGTACACTGAGGGATTCTGAGAGGTAAAAAGCTGCGTGGCGCTGTCTTTTTTTCTAAATTAACTCCAGAATTTCTGTAGTCTTTTTTTTTTTTCTCCGACACATTCACTCCTTTCATCTCCAGGCTGGTTGAACTCGTTGCTCAAGTATTTTTGTTCCTTTTTCTTTTCCTGATTTAGTTTTTTTTTCTCTCTTTTCTTCCTTTATTATCTTTAAAGAGGTAAAGATCTAAAATGCATGGAGTAAAACAGACTTTCCTCACTCACTGCATTCTCAAATGAAGCATAGGATGAAAATACCCCCATCAAACTGCTTAGATAGGACAAAGCTCTATTTCAGGTTAGAATTATTTAAAATAGGTATCTTAGATCTTGTGATAAAGTAATCTTAATGTGGATTTTTTCTTGCTTATTGCCATGTTTTACTGAATTCCTAATTACCTAATTAACAAAATGAACAGATTATTTTAAAAGCAGGTCTTGAAATGGCTGTTAAATTGGTCTTTCACTCCATCTCTTTAAGGAACTGATCAGAGAGTAATATAGTTGATGACCTGGGATGTAGGTATATTTCAATTTCTAATTAAATAATTTCTCAAATCAGTGGGGAAGAATGCCTTAGGAATTTTGCACAAGAGGAGAAAGAATACAAGGTTTCTGCATTTCAGAGCAAATATTTTGCCACTCCCCCCCCCCCCGTTGCTCCTGATACCTAGGAAAGATGCATTGTTGATGAATAATTCATGGCTTATTTCTCTTTTATGTCTACAGGTGGCAGTGTAGAAGCCAAATTGGGAGCTTCTAGTGGTTTTCAAAAAAAATAATAATAAGAGTTGAATGCACATGAGTAAGCAAGCACAGGAATCTGAAAAACCACAGGTATGTAGGACAATTAATCCACCTATGCAGCTTTATAATTAATGCATTCCACTAATACCGACCCATTTGCTCTTATGGTCAATATTTTGATGTTTGTACAGACTTATGAAGTGGAATGTATTTTGAGATCTCGGAGGAGAAAGCAAGTCTAACCTATTTCAGACAATTAACTTAAATAAAATTGTTGCATTTTATTGTATTATCTGACTACTGTTCTAAAGTAAAAGCACTATTTTCTCTTTTTTACTGTAAAGCTTTGCATTTAACCAGTTATTTCGTACTTGCTTTTAAAAACATTTTTCCTGGAACTATTAAAACTGTTAATTGTTCTGAACAATCTTATTTGGAGTGCTGTTAAAGAGCTACAGTGTCTAGCAGTGTAACTGTACCTGCCTTTAATAAAACTCATGTCTTCCTGTTGACTTTTATCCCACTGATTAGAATACAGAGGGCATTGGGAGGCTTCTTTTAACTGGGTCTTTCTGTTTTTAACCTGCCTGCAAATTTTGTCCTACTTGGCCGCTTTTCTAGCCCACTAACTTGACCATATTACTGAAATATGGGTGATTTATATGTAGATCAGAAACAATCAAGGTTGTAAAAGACATCCAAAGATTTGGCTGTGATTATCATTACAATGTAAGGTCTTGCATGTTAAGATTTTTTTTCCCACAGGTTCTAAATACGCATATTATTGTGAATGGCAGCAGACCTGAGGGTGTATAGAGTTCATCTTTCTGTGGGTTTTCATTTTCTTTCTTCCTTGAGAATGGCAAGCCACAACATACCTACTGGTACTTTCACACCGAAGCTACTTACTGTGTTGGGCTGTGTAAGGGGGTTGTGTAAGAGTCAGGCATCAAGATAGCTGTTACAGGGAAAGAAGGTTTCTGTGCTCCGGGGATGTTCACATACACAGTGTCAGGAGGTGATGATATTTTACCTTCTGATTTTTGACTTTTTGTTTTTGTAGAATTTTATAGCTGAGGAAGGATTTGTTTAGCTCATGGTAATGAGGGTGTAAAACAAAGGGATGCTGTTCTTGAAGATTAAAATAAATCAAATTAGACATTAAACCAGTAGAAAGCAAATTGGAAGCTAAGACTCAAAAGATTGCATTAAAGACTGGTATCACTTTTAGGACCCATGGGTAAGGAATGGCTTCAAGAAGGCTTGAACATTAAAAATGTGCTAAGCTTGCTCCTCCTGAGACTAGTCAGATTCATTATTTGGCTGAGGAAACGGGAAAGCAACTTACCCCAGTATGTTTGGGAGGAGGAATAGCGTCTAATCTTCTAAGTCAAAATGGAAAAGAACAAGGTTAAGATTTAATTTTTTTTAATAATAGCAAGCTCATTGTAGAGATATTACGTGTTACAGAGATATTTCACTTGGAGGTGAGCCATGTGATGAAGTGCATAAAATGTATTGCTCTAAAGTGTCCTGCTCAGTCAATTTTACATTTACTGTGTATACACCCCATGACAGGTTGAGCTGTAGAACATTTCTGGTATGCCACAAGATTTCCTCCTGCCCTCCCTGTTCATCATTCGTCTACCTCCACTATGAAGGTAACCACATTATGATTTTTTAAAAACACTACATCTACTAATTTTATCCACTTTTAAACTCCAATAGATAATATAGTAGAAACTATGCATGTCATCTTTCATGCAACAAAATGTGTGGTCATGGATCAGAAGTCCTTTCTGACCTGTTGTTGAGTGTTTACTAATTGTATCTTTGTATTGTGCCACATTTTGGTTACTGTGAATAAAACAACTGTGAACATTTTTGCTTGTGTCTTTTAGTGTGCATTCCCACTCACTGTTCTGGGTGGAAACCTGGAAAAGGGATTGTAGGGTCATAATATTTAGATTTAGTAGATAGCACCAAATAGTTTTCCTAAGTGGTTATATTATACAGTACCAATGTAAATTCTACCAGTCTACCAGAGCTGGGTTGGTTGTGTACTCCTGTAAAACCTACACTCTGGGAGGCTGAGGTAGAGGCAGCAGGGTCACATGTTCAAATCCAGTCAGGGCAATTTAATAAGATCCTTGCTCAAAATAAAGTGTTGGGAATTTAGCCTATTGCCAAGGTCCTGGGTTCAATCCTAGGTATTACAGGCAAAAAAGAACAACAACAACAAAACACCAGTAGTGCACACAAGATTTCCTCTACATTTTTACTGATGCAAGGATTTGATGTCCTTTTTTTTTTTTTTTTTTTGGACACAAGGTCTTGCTGTGTTACCCAGACTAGTCTAAAATTCCTGGGCTCAGGTCATCCTCTCATCTCCTGAGTAGATGGGACTGTGGGCACATTAAATTGTCCAGCTTGTCAGTGTTAAATTTCTGCTGTTTTGGTGGGGGTAGTGGCATCTTTACAAGGGGTTCTAAGCAAATATTTTCAGGGACAGGAGTGCAGCTCAGTAGTAGGACACTTTCCAAACATACACAAGACTCACAGATTCCATCCCCAGTACTGCACAAAAATGAATTGAAAATTAGGGTAGGGAGGGGGGCCTGGGAGATGGCTCAGTGGAATAAGCACTTGCCTGGCAAGCACAGTGGCCTGAGTTCAATCCCCGGTTCCGCAAAAAAAAAAAAAAAAATATTAGGGTAGGGGCCGGGGAGATAGCTCAGTAGAATAAGTGCTTCCCTGACAAGCCCAAGGGCCTGAATTCAGTTCCTGGTTCTGCCACAAAAAAAAAAGAAAACAAAAGAAAGCAAAAGAAAAGAAAAGTAAAACTTAGGGTAGAATACACATGATGTAACATTTACCATCTTAGCAACTTTTAAGTATAGTGGCATTAAGTATATTTGCATTGCTGTGTAACCATGCCTGCCCATCTGTAGAGCATTTTTTATCTAACAAAACTAAAACTACCTATTAAGCAATAATGCCTTATTCCACTTCCCTGCATTTCTGTCTCCAGCAATCACCATTGTACTTTTTGTCTTTGGGGTTTATCCATGTTGGAGGTTGTCTTCTATTATGTATATATGCCTTCTGTTTATCCATTCATCTGTCTGTGGACACTTGTTTTGTATGTTTTTTTAAAAATTTTATTTATTTATTTGTGTGTGTGTGTGTGTGTGCGCGCGCGCGCGCGCGCGCGCAGCTCAGCCCACCAGGGGGCAGGGCCGGCTGGCATGTGGTGCTGGGGGACTGAACCGCGGTCCCTGTGCTCTGCCAAGCCCGTTCCAAGTAGGTGCTTCAGACCACTGAGCCATCTCACCAGCCCCTGTATGTTTGTGAATAGTACTATTATGAACACAGATGTGTGTCTCTTTGAGACCCTGCTTTTAGTTTTTCAGGTATAGAAAAAGCAGAATTGCTAGAACACAGGCCCTTGTGCTTGCCAAACAAGCACTTATTCTACTGAGCCATCTCCCTGGCCCCTACTGAGCAATCTCCCTGGCCCCTTATGTTTCTAATAGTTATGTATAAGAGTTCTGATTTCTCCATATACTCTCCAATATACATTAATTTCCATTTTATGTTGACAGCCATTCTAGTGGGTGATGTAGTCCTTGTAGTTTTAGTATATTTTTCCTGGTGAGTATTGATGTCACATGCCCTTTTATGTACTTATTGGCACTTATATATTTTTTTCTGAAGTGCCTGTTTAATAAGTCTTTTGTCCTCTTTATTTGGTTTCTTTTTGTTGTTTGTAAGAAATTTTTATATAAGCAATGTTTTCTCCCTCTCTGTGGTTTGCCTTTTAACTGCCTTACTGGTATCTTTAGATGCTTTTTTCCTAGTTCTGACAGTGCTAAGCTCATATCCCTAACCGTTGTAAAATTTTGTTTCAAGATGGGATCTTGAGATTTTCTAGGCTGGCCTTGAGTTTGTTAGTTCTCTTGCCTTAGTCTTCTGAGTAGCTGGGATTACAGGCACATGATACTATGCCCCAGCACTTTGAATGGCTTTAATGAGACCAACTATCAATTTTTTTCTTATAGCTATTGTTGTTTTGTTGTATTTAGGAAGTCTTTCCTGTCTTTGGGGTTCTTTCTGCCTGAGCTTGCAGCCTGTCACACAGAGGGCAGTTATTGAGTGCTGAGGTTGCTCCACATGGACAACATGAGGTGGAGCTTGTCTTCAGGCAGCAGGCAGTTCTCCAAGATGCAGTGCATGCCCAAGCACAGCCTATCTCCATCATTACATCTTGCCACCCACAGGCTGCCCTCCCTTATCCTGGGACACTACCCGTTGCTAGGCAGGGGAGCAGTTGCCAGCCCTAGAGCTTCCAACATTTATGTGTGTACATATAAGTATAAATGTTGCACTGAGGATTGAGCCCAAGGCCTCACATATGTTAGGCAAGTACTCTACCACTGAGGTACATCTCCAGCCCTTTTTAAAAATTTTATTTTGAGATGGCATCTCCTGAAATTGATCAGAGTGTCCTCAAAATTCTTATCTTCCTGCTTTAGGCTTACAAATAGCTGGGATATAGACATGCTTTGTGCCACTGTGCCCAGCTGCCATGGTTATTTTTTAAAAGTCTCCTTTTTAGTTACTGAAAACATATGGACACAAATTGGAAGATGTAGTAAATTAGATACACGTTAGTCTCCTTAATCTGAAATTCTTAGGACCAGAAGTGTTTTTGATTTTGGACCTTTTTAAGTTCTAACATATTTGCATATGCATAATATATCTTTAGGATGAGGCCCATGTATAGACATAATTCATTTATGCTTCATTTGCGTCTTATACATAGAGAAAGTATTTTAAACAGTATTTTTTGTCTATCTCTTGCTTTTTGACTCATCACATGAAGTCAGTTGTGGAATTTTTCAGATTTTGGATTTTGCCACAGCAGGTAACATGAACAGCATTTAAAAAAAATGTGAATTTTCAGTAATATCCACAGAAGAAGACGCTGTAATTCATGTTGATACCCTTGTTACTAATTAGCAGCCAGGGCCTTTCAAGAGTGGGAGAAACCACAGGGCAGAATATGATGGTAGCTTAGCATTAGAACAGTGGCAGAACAAGCAATGGCCGTGACTCATCCACATGGCTGACACTGACAAAGATTCTACAATCTGAGGTACAGGATCTCAGGATAAATCCTGAGGGGATTTCACTGACCTTATCAAACTCAAAAGCTCCAACTCTTGTTGCATAGGTCCTGCTTTACATTGGTCTTAACCATCCATCAGAAAAGTATAAAAACAAAGTATAAGAAGTAAAGCTATGCTGTTATGTTGAGCTGTCAGGGACTCAGGTCAACAATTTCTGACATTGCCAGTCAAACAGAAGCCCCAATACTATTATGGACTACTGAACTCTTTTAGAATATTTTGCTGAGTTAACACATCTATAATATTCAAATAACGGAACTAAACAATAAAAGGGGATACAAATGTCCATTTTGTATCTGTGTATTCAAAATGGTTAGGATAGATATATAGTTACATTCTCTTAATGAATACAGGGATTTGTTCTAATAGTGTTTGTAAATAGGATATCATGTCCGCATCTTGTACAGCAATTAACCACTAAGAAGAATGTATGCAATGTGTTAATTATTGAAATTGTCCTACCAATTTGGTTTGAAACTGTCTCATTGCTATTTGTTTCTCAATAAAATTATGGAAAAACTTAATGCCAGCTTCAAAAAAAAAAAAAAAAAAAAAACAGTGGTAGAAAAGGGCTGGCCTGATGGCTCAGCTGACTAAAGCAGCAGGCAGAGCGCAGTTGCCAGGGTTCGATCCCCACCGTGCTGGGTCATGCAGTGCTGGCCCTGCCCGTGGGAAGCATTGAGACAGAAATGGAGACAGGGCTTGGTCGCGCACACCTGTAATCCCAGCTCTTGGGAGGCTGAAAATGGGAGAATCACTATGAGTCCAATCTACTTAGTGAGACCCTGTATACCCTGTAGACCTTGTATTAAAAAAAAAGTGGCAGAATAATGGGTTGGGTGTCCACCCCTCCTCACCTTGTAATCCCTGTATGCTGAATGGTTTTTCCTTCCCTTTGTTGAACCTCCAAGCACCGTTGATGCTGTTTGGAGCCACTTCTTTTAGCTTCTGAAATTTTAATGTCCCTCAGGATTCTGCCATTTATTAGCTTTTTACCCTCTGTTCTATAACTTTACCCTGAAAGGCTTGCTGTTCACATTGACTTTCATTTTAATGTCTTGAGTTCTCCCCTTCCCTCTGCTCCTTGTTTTTAGGCAGCCTCCCAAGTCTTTATCTCCTGCTTATACCACCTGTCCACTATTTCAGGGTCTCAATCTGTATCCTTAACTGCGTCTGAGACATCTGGATGTCTTGCAAGTACCTTTATAAGCAATAGGAAGCATGAGTAGTTCCTCTCCAGTCTGCTGTGCTGCTTTCCTGCCTCAATCTATTTACCGTGAATTTAGGATTCTGAAGTAGAAGACTTGGCACTGTCCCCAGTCCTCCTACACAACTTTCATCACCCTCACAGCCCATATTTAGTTGGTTGTCAAGGCTGCTGAGCTTTTCTCCTATCTCTGAAACATCTTTCAAAGATGTCTTCTCCCTGATTCACTGCCTTGTGGTTCAAGTTCTTTAATCCTCCTTTAGGATATAGTAATAGCCTCCCAACTGGTCTTCCTGATTTGTACTCTACCCTCTAATCCATCTTCCACTTGTCATCAGCTTTAATCATGCCATTTCCTCCTTAAAGATGATTTGTGGCTCTCCACTGCCTACACAAGGCATTCAAATCCCATAGTATGATTTACAATATAAGACCCTTCGTTATTTGCCTCCATCTGTTTCTCCTGCTCCATCATCTGCCATCTCCTCCCTACACTCCATCTGTCCTGAGCTATTTTCCATTCCTAGAACATTCCTTGAGTTCTTCCCCGCATCTATGCTTTTGCACATGCTGTTTCTCCCACTTCTGATGTCCAGGCCTATCTGGCAAGTTACTGCTTTGCATTTCAAAAGTAGCTCAAATGTGGCTCTTTGAGCCTTCCTATTCTCTAAAGTAGATCTTGTTTCTGATTTTTTTATATGTAGTTAGATGAAACAACTATAATTGTAGGTATCACAGGGGGTTAATCTTTGTATCCTCAATTACTATTGGAGCACTAATTAAAGTATAGGAGGTATTTCATAAATACTTATGGAATGAATTAATGAGGAATCTGTCCCTTACTGTATCAGTTAGGTTTTGCTGCTTAACCACCACACTACCAGGTTTAGTTTTTTTTTAAGCTAGCATTTATTTAGCTCCTCATTTTGTGAGTTGTCAGTTTGGGCACCCAGTTGGGTGGTTCTCTGGATCTGGGCAGCAGGTTTCTTGACTGGGATCAAATTCATTCATGGGGAGGTGGAGCAGGTTGGGAGCTGGCTTTTGCAGGATGGTCTTAGGTCCTCTGTGCTATGTGTGGCCTCTAATCTAGAACCTGAGTAAGCCAGGCTTGTTAACAGTTTGACTGGCAGCATTCAAAGAAAGCACAGAGGCATAGAAGATCTCTTATACACAAGGCCTAGGTTTATGACTGGTATAAATTTCCTATGAATTAATATTAAAGCAAGTCACAAAGCCAGTCCTAATTCAAAATATAAGGAAACAGAGTCCATCTCTTAATGAGATGAATTGCATTCATGTCACAAGAAACATGGGAGGACAGAAAAGAAGAGCAATTGCTGCCAGTTTTGTAGGTATCGGGGAGACAGAACAGAGTAAGCCAACTAGATCTAGAAGGTTGATTCCAGTGGGTCATCAACATGGTGGGCAGGTCTCGCCTGACTAGTGGGTCTAATTACACCTAAGATAAGCCCAAGGTTTCTACATGGTCCCTGACATTGTCTGTTATGCCTCTTCTCAGATCTTCATCCCTTTTTATTCCAAACATCTCCAGGCTTCTTTTGGCCTTGACATTCGTGGCTGGCCAAGTGAAAATACCATTCTACTATAGGATGAGTAAGGAGTTGGGCAATACTGGGAAAAGAGAAACATTTTTTCCATTTTTTGTTTCTGGAAGCTTTGATGGGTGACCTGGAACACAGGGGACTTTCTGATTGTGTGGTACCTTCAAGTGTTCATTTAAAGGACATTTTCTGATTGCCTGTAAGAAAGATCTGAGTGATTTGGGTTGTTCATCTGCCTTCTCTCACATAACATGTGAAATTTAAGATACCATCCTACTGAGAAATAGCCTGTTTACCCTGTTTTCAATGTTTGTATGCTTTTCCTGTGGTTATAAACTAGTTAAAGTGGAAATATGAACTTAAATATTTTCTGATTTGCTTCTCATTCAAGAATCCTTTTTTTATTTTGTGATATTGGAGATCATCTCAGAGTGTTTTCACTGAGCTACATACCCAATACTTAAATTTTTTTTTTATCTCAAAATACAGGAAGGGTCTCACCAAGTAGCTCATATTGAGTTTGACCTTGAGGTCCTCCTACCTCAGCCTACCAGAGAGCTGGAATAGAGATGGTTGCTACTCATTCCAGCTAAGAATCTTCTCTGAATATAAGATTAGAGAACTTTTAGAAGAAGTATAGGTATATATAACTTAAAACAGGTAGAAATATAATCAAAATATGCTGAAACACATATTGACTCCAGGTTTCCAGAGATCAAATACTTTCCTGAATTGTTTGAGCTTGTTTTAGTATATCTCTGTATATTTTAGTAGAGTTGTTAGAAATAGTAAAAACAAAGCAGATATATGGCCGGAGGGTTGCTTTCTGGCGGTGTGGTTGCCTAGCATACTTGACAGCCACAGTTTGATCCCCAGCACTAGAGAGAAATGATTGCTCCATTCATGCCCATTTCTACTAACCCTAGAGATGTAGATAAACTATGAAGTGACCAAAAGGTGTGAAGGAACCTGAAGCTTTCAAATGTCCTAAGATTCTATATCACTACACAGTGACCCCTCCCTGCCTCATACCACTCTCAGATTGGATCCTGGCATTGCTAGCGGCACGATAAAGTTCACATCCTGAAGAATCCTCTGCCAGTGTGATAAGCTGTACTATTTGTGGATGAAAATAGAATTTTAATTTGTTAAAAAAAACCTTAAATTTCTTTTCTGAAGGAATATTTTTTCATTTGTGTTTTTTAGAGGTTGAGAGATTCAGTTCTTATCTCATTATACACATTTTAGACTAGTTTCTCTTTGAATCTCTGTATAACCTTCATTTTTCATTTAAAAAATACGATATTAACTCAAATGGCCATAGTTCAGTGTTTTTAGAGGCCACAAAAATTTTAGTTAGCAATCAATATTTTTATCTATTAATTTATCAAATGAAGTATTTTTTTTCAAATAAATTATTTTATTTTATTTATTTTTATTTTTTTAAAATGTTTGCTATTTCTCTCTCTCTTTTTTTTTTTTTTTTTTTGGTGGAACCGGGAATTGAACTCAGGCCCTTGCACTTGCCAGGGAAGCGCTTATTCCACTGAGCTATCTCCCCAACCCCTAATTTAACAGACTAAAATAAGACTAATTGAGATGGCATTTATGGGCATACATGGTATGTCTTTGTTAAAGAGCTGTCCTCTCTAGATGCGGTGGTGCATGCCTGTAATCTCAGCAGAGGTTGAAGTGGGAAGACTGTATTGAGATGGAGACCACTTTTAGTTACAAAGTGAGTTGGAGGCTAGAATGAACTACATTAGTGAGACTTTATCTTAAGTCCCCCCCCCCCATTCTTCACATGTATTACAGGCATCTTTTTTTTTTTTTCTGGAACCAGGGATTGAACTCAGGCCCTTGAGCTTGCCAGGGAAGCACTTATTCCACTGAGCCATCTTGCCGGCCCCTACAGGCATTCTTTGTAGGGCTATATTTATTGATGTGTAAATGCACAGTATTATGCATATGTGCACATGATGTGTATGCATCTATGTAGATAAGATACATCCCACACATGCTCAATAAGGCTGACATACTAGTAGAAGTTATATGAAAATCATGAATAAATGTAGAGTTGATATTTGTTGAAACATGCAGATAGGAGAATGACAAGGTTGGGGATTCCTTCTTAATTATACTGAATAAGGGATACAGTAGAGAAGTGACTGTTGAATTCAAGGGAGTAGTTTTCAAAGGGGCCTGAGTTGCTGCAGACTTTAAAACATACACATAAGGTGGACAACATGGTGATCAGGTGCTCTTCTCTCCTTTGGTATTAATTCCTACATTAGAAAACATGATTCACATGTTTTATAAATAGTCTGTTTTTGTTTCTGATTGATGATTTTAGCAAATTTTTACTGCCATGGCATTGTCAGTAGGTTTGGTTTTTGGATGTAGGTGTGGGCAGAGAAGCCCAAATCCATGACTGCAGAAGCTGCTTTGCCTATCCAGTGGCTCAGCTGTGTGCCCAGGAGGGTCTTGGGCTGTTTTGACAATGAAAACAGAACCAAAACCTGGGAGGTGCATAATAAGGAACAGACAGTAGAGGACAACAGTAAATGACCTTTCCTCAAGATGAAGAAATATGATGGTTTCCACTCATTCCACTGCCTCCGATTTATGCAGGACTGAAAGAACAGACAGTATTTTCCCTTAGAACAGCAGTGCAGTCATGCCAATTTGCTGAAGGAACATTATGTACCTTGATGACAAAGAATCCATGCAGAGGATCAGCTATTGTCCTTTCCTTATTTGAGGGGTGGGCAGTGCATGGTTACCTTGTCAGTTTGTATCATGTGTGTTCATATTAATGAATGTTCCTACTCAGGTTATGGAGAGAGGTCCCAGAAATCAGAAATCATATTCTGATTGTTAGGTCTTAAATGATAGTCCTCACCAGTACCTTTCCATACTCCATTTATTTATTTGTTTATTTGGGGGGTTTTGAGATAGGGCATCACTACATAGCCCATGCTGGCCTTGAACTTAACTACATAGCTCAGAATGACCTTGAAATTGAGATCGTCCTGTCTCACTCTCCCAGGTGCTATTGGTTACAGGTATATGTCAGTTCTCCTCCCTCTTGTCTTACCTTTTTGATGCATGTTCTTTCTCTGCTTGTAAATATATGTGTGTGTGTGTGTATGTGTGTGCGTGTGTATGTATGTATGTGTGTGTGTGTGTGTAGGGGCTCTTAGTAATAGCAAGTTTATCTAGCTGCATAGTCAAAGTGAAGAAGTAGCTGCTGTATGAGAAGTACCTAGTTTGCATCATTATCAGTGAAAAATTAACTATTGATTCATAAGGATAGAGATTTTTCATCAAAAGCTTAAATTTAGATTGGACATAACTTTGAACTGGCCTTGTACTGGGCTAAGAAGGTGGGACTAGAAGTCAACAAACTTGTTCTAGCCCCTAATCAGTTCCTAAATAACTGTGATGGTTGGGCACATCATTTTATTTTATTTTATTTTATTTTATTTATTTTATTTTATTTTATTTTTTTTGCCGAACCGGGGATTGAACTCAGATCCTTACATTTGGCAGTCAAGCGCTTATCCTACTGAGACATCTCCCCAGCCCTGGGCACATCATTTTAACTGCTCAACCTTCAGTATTATCGTGTTCACCATGAAGATTTGGATATTGATCTTTGAAATCCCATCTTATTCTGCCAGCGCCAATCTAACACTGGGTTTTGGTTCTACTTTTTCAGTTAATGCTACCATAAAGCTGTTACTGGGCTAAAAATATTTGATTGTGTAAAAAGAGGAGATGAACTATTATGTTCATAAAATGATACTAATGGCCTTGTGGAAACAAAGAGGCAACTATCTATTAAGAATATAGAAATTTGTTATTGTGGGGTTGGATCAAGAGCAGAGTGACTTCAGCTCTACTGTCAAATATAGTAATGTAGCTTGTGGAGTTACTGTGAGGGTTCCCCACATCTCACACTGTCCTCTTTATTTATTGAACCTAATGGAGGCTTATTACATGACTTATTCTGCTTCTGCTTGTCATGAAATTGTATTAAAGCATTTGATATTCACAGTATGGGTGTGATTTTTTCTTGGCTGTTTTTCCCAATGTTGGCTGTTGAGTTCCTTGAATATGAAGGTTGATGTTTTTCATCAATATTGGAAAATTCTCAGCTATTGTCTTTTGCAGTCTTCTAAAATAAATTTTATTAGTGAGTATTTACAAAATAGTGGGTTTCGATGTGGTATTTTTACACATGCATGCTATATGTTTTGATCATATGAATTTTATTATCCTATTTCATATCATTTTCCTCCTTATTTTCTTCCTCTTGTCTGGTAATAATCTCAATTTTACTTTTATGTCACTTTTTAAGGTTCTACATACTTTTTTTAATGGGTTATCTTTGAAACTTTAATGTTTTTTGAGTCATTTATGACAATAATCAAATTCCTGTTTCAGGCTCATCATCAAGCTTTGCCTTTAAATATATATGGTTTTTCCCCACAATTTTATTAAGAAACAAACAGGAATGAGACAGTTTCAAACCAAATTGGTAGGACAGTTTCAATAATGAACACATTGCGTCCATTCTTCCTAGTGGTTAATTGCTGTACAAGATGCAGACATGATATCCTATTGACAAACACCATTACAAAAAATCCCTCTATTCATTAAGAGAATGTAAGTATATATCTATCCCAACCACTTTGAGTACACAGATACAAAATGGACATTCATCTGTATCCCCTTTTTTGTTAAGTTCCATGATTTAAATATTATAGTTGTGTAAACTCAGCAAAATATTGTAAGAGAGTTCAGTAGTCCATAATAGTATTGGGGCTTCTGTTTTACTGGCAATGTCAGAAATTGTTAACCTGAGTCCCCGACAGCTCAACATAACAGCATGACTTTATTTCTTACACTTCGTTTTTATACTTTTCTGCTGGATGGTTAAGACCAAGGTAAAGCAGGACCTATGCAGCAAGAGTTGGAGCTTTTGAGATTGATAAGGTCAGTGAAATCCCCTCAGGATTTATCCTGAGATCCTGTACCTCAGATTGTAGAACCTGTGTCAGCGTAAGCCATGTAGATGAGTCATGGCCATTGCTTGGCCAATGTGCTCTCTGTGAAAGCCCGAGAGAATGTTTTCTCTCCATGTAACTCTCCTTAGGCACACTTTACATCATCGATCACTTTTCTCTTTGGCCCCATAATCTCCTTGATCAGAAAATTTGGGAGACTACCAAGTTACATGACATTACAGTACATATGAGATGTTACAAGTTCTCATATGTCCTCAGTCTTAATTGACCTTAGAAAGCTAGGGCCAAAATGTTGGCTTTCCTTGCAGCCCTCCTTTTTCTCTAATTTTGGTCTGCAAACTTAGGTTGTTAACCATCCAGAAGACAAGCTTACTGTTATTACCATACAACCTAGGCTGTTAAGCTTAACCTCACTATCTATCTGAATATCAAACTCCTTAGGCATAACATGGAATAGGTATTTTTCATCAAGTATTGATATATTAAACTTTAACTCCCTACAGAATATCATGAAAAATCATTTAAAAATAAGAATATACTTCTTGTGTTTACACATAAGTCCAAAACACTAACCATATACAACCTTGAAGCAGGACAGTCCCACAATATTCATTTTCCTATCTCTTGCCTTCATTCACCACCCCCTTCTTTTTAAACAGTCACCTACCCAAGAGACAGCACAGCAGCAACGGGCATGTCATGACAAGCAGCCCGCATTCAGAAGACCAGAATGACGGGCACTCCAAGCCTGAAACTACTGTTACAGATTACCATCTTCGGTGCAGTTGCTTAGTTCACAGGTAGCAGTGTATATAGATAGTCAGGGTGAGAATCTTTCCAATTAACTGCTAGACTGAAAAATCTTCTGGAGATTCTCAGGATCATTGCCTCGCCCATCTTCTACATATAACTGTATGGCTTGACTTACTCATGTTTCCTAGCTCTTCTCCTTTCCCTCTCTTGATTAGTTAGTTCTTGAGATCCTGCTTTCCTTTTACTTGTATTATACCTTTTTATTTGTATTTCTTCTTTTGAGTTCTTGTCCTAGGGAAACTACGATATTTACACATGTGTGTCTGGTTTATTTCACTTATGAGTATATGTTCAAGTGGCATCCACTTCAATATAAAGGCTTCAAGTTTATCATTCTTAATAGCTGAATAATACTCCATTGTGTAAAAGTACCACATCTTTTTCAACCATTCCTCAGGTGATGGGTATCTTGGTTGTTTCCAAGATTTGGCTATCACAAATTGTGCTGCT
>NW_004524913.1:600665-636968 GCF_000260255.1 Octodon degus
CAAATTGTGCTGCTATAAACATAGGCACACATATATCTTTATGATATGATGTTTTCAGATCCTCTGGGAAAATTCCCCGTAGAGGAATAGCTGGTTTAAATGGGATTTCCAGTCCAACTTTTCTAAGGAGTCTCCACAGTGATTTCCATAACGGTTGCACCAGTCTACATTCCCACCAGCAGTGGAAAAGCGTTCCTTTTTTCTCACAGCCTCTCCAACATTTGTTGTTGGTTGATTTCTTTATGATAGTCATTGTTTCGGGGGTGAGACGATACCTCAATGTAGTTTTAATTTGCATTTCGCTGATGGCTAGTGATGTGGAGCATTTTTTTTTTTTTGTGGAACTGGGGATTGAACTCAGATCCTTGCGTTTGCCAGTCAAGCGCTTATCCTAATGAGCCATCTACCCAGTCGTGATGTGGAGCATTTTTTCATATATTTATTCGCTTCTTTAATTTCATGCTCTGAGAAGCATGTGTTCATCTTGGATGCCCATTTCTGGATTGAGTCTTTAAATTTTGGGGCCCTAGTGTTTTTTAGTTCCTTATAAATTCTAGAGAGCAGACCTTTGTCTGAGTATTTATTTGTCATGATTTTTTCCAAATTTGTGTGTTGCCTTTTCACTTTGTTGGCAATTTATTTTGACATGAAAAAACTCAGTAAGAGCAGGTCCCATTTGTTAATTCTTCCAACTGTTTCCTGTGCAGTTTGATTTCTGTTCATGATGTCTTTGTCTACCCCTATGTCTTAAAGAGTTCCTCCTAATTCCCTTCCAGGAGATTTAGTGTCTCTGCTTATTGTTTAGATCTTTAATCCATTTTGACTTTAGTTTAGTGCATGGTGATAGACCTGGGTCAAGTTTGAGTTTTTGGCATGTAGAGAGCCAGTTTTTCCAGCACCATTTGTTAAAGAGGCAATCTTTCTTCCAGTGAGTATGTTTGGCCCCTTTGTGAAAGATAAGGTGGCTGAGTGTGTTCCTAGGTGCTTCAGCGTCTTCTATTCCATTGATCCTCAGGTGTATTTTGTTGACAATACCATGCTGATTTTATCACAGTAGTCTTGTAGTATAATTTCAAGTCTGGAATTATAATGCCTCCTGCCTTGTCTTTATTGCCCAGGATTGCCTTTGCTATTCTAGGTCTTTTCTGGTTCCCAATAAATTGTAGCAATGATTTCTCTACCTCTGTGAGGTATGTTGGTGGTAGTCTGATAGGGATTTCATTAAATCTGTACAGCAATTTTGGGAGTATGCTCATCTTCACAATGAAGGTTCTTCCTATCCAGGAGCATGAAATATCTTTCCATTTTCTGAAAATCTCTACTATCTCTTTTTTTTAAAGAGTACTGTAATTTTCGTTGAAAAGATCTTTGACTTCTTTAGTTAGAGGAATTCCAAGGTATGTCATTTTCCTCGGTGCTATTGTAAAAGGTATGGTTTCTATAATTTCGATCTCAGTGTGTTTGTTGTCCATGTAGAGGAATGCTGTTGACTTTTGTGTATTGACTTTATAACCTGTTGTGGTACTGAATTATTGTATTAATTCTAGTAGGTTCTTGGTGGCGTTTTTTGGGTCTTCCAAGAAAAGTATCATGTCATCTGCAAATAAAGATAATTTAACTTCTTACCTATTCTTATCCCTTTTATATCTTTCTCTTGTCTAATGGCTGTAGCTAATGATTCCAGAACTATATTGAACAGGAGGGTGATAGAGGATATCCTTGTCTTGTACCAGATCTAAGAGTAAAAGATTTCGTTTTTTCCCCACTTAGGATTACGGTAGCTGTTGGCTTTTCATAAATGTCTTTTATCAGATTGAAGTAGAGGCCATCTATTCCAATTTTCTGTAGGACTTTTAAAATGAATGTTGGACTTTGTCAAAAGCCTTTTCTGCTTCAATGGATATGATCATGTGGATTTCATTTTTTGCTGTATTGATATAGTGTATTACATTTATAGATTTTCAAATATTCAACCATCCTTTCATCCCTGGGATGAATCTTACCTGGTCATAATGTATGATCTTGATGATTTGCTTTATTCTATTTGCTAGGATTTTATTTTGAGGATTTTGGCATCTATTTTCTTGAGGGAGATTGGGCTGTTGGTCTCTTTCTTAGCTGCATCTTTGCCTGGTTTTAGTATTATTATAAGACTTGCGTCCAGGAATGATTTTGGGAGGATTACTTCCTTTTCAATTTCATGGTCTAGTTTGAGGAGTACAGGGACTACATCCTCTGTAAATTTCTTGTAGAATTCAGCTGTGTGTCCATCCAGATCTGGGCGTTTCTTTGTCAGTAGGTTTTTAATTACATCTCGTATTTCATTGGCTGTTATTGGGCCATTGAGTGTGGTTATATCTTCTCGATTCAGTAGTGGTAATCTGTACCTTTCTAGGAATCTGTCCATTTCTTCTGTCTTCTATTCTGTGAGAGTAAAGATTCTCAAAGTAGCTATTGATAATCTTCTGAATTTTCACTGAGTCTGTGGTAATTACATCCTTTTCTTTCCTCATTGCTTATATTTGAATGTTTTCTTTCCTCTTTTTGATGAGGTTAGCTAGGGGCTTATCGATTTTATTTAATCTTTCCAAGAACCAGCTTTTTGCTTTTTTAATTCTTTGAATTGTTTTGTTTCAATTGAATTAATTTCTGCTCTAATCTTTATGATTTCTTCCCGTCTTTGGGCTCTGGGTTTGGTTTGCTCTTCGTTTTCTAGTTGATGAAGGTGCAGCATTAGTGTATTTATTTGTTCCCGTTTTGTTTTCCTAATGTGTGTGTTCACAGCTATGAATTTTCCTCTGAGAACTGCTTTCACCGTATTCCCATAAATTAAAGTAAGTTGTGCTTGAATATTCATTGTATTGTAGATTTTTTTGAATTTCTTGTTTAATTTCATCTGTGACCCATTGGTTACTGAGTAAGGCGTCATTTAATTTCCATGTATTCATTGGTTTTTTCTGGCTTGTTTTGTCATTTATTTCCAGTTTCATTGCACTGTGGTCAGATAACAGGCATTGGGATAATTTCTGTTTCCTTCTATATACTTAAGCATGACCTATGGACCAGTATGTGGTCTATTTTAGAAAATGACCCATGTGCAGGTGAGAAAAATAGGTATTCAGCTGTGTGTGGGTGGGACACTCTGTATATGTCCACGAGGTCCATTTGTTTCAAGCTCTGGTTTAGTTCTGTTATCTCTTTGCTAAGTTATTGTCTGGTTGATCTATCTTTTGTGGATAAGGGGTTGTTAAGATCTCCTGTTAAGATTGTGGTATTGGATATTAGATTTTTCATGTGTATTAAAGTTTCCTTTATATAGTTGGGTGCTCCCGTGTTTGCTGCATTCATATTTATGAGTGTTACCTCTTCCTCTTAAATTTTTCCCCTAACCAGTATATATTGACCTTCTTTATTTCACTTGATCATTGTTGGTTTGAAGTTGAGACTGTCTGAGAATAGGCTTGCTACCCCTGCTTTTTTCTGAGGTGCTGGGGCATGTAATATTGTGTTCTATTCTTTGACTTTCAGCCTATGAATGTCTTTATGAGTTAAATGTTTTTCTTGTATGCAGCATATTGTTGGTTTTTGTTTCCTAATCCCCTGTGCCAGTCTATTTCTCTTAATTGGTGAATTGAGTCCATTTACATTAGTGGTTACAATTGAGATGTATTGACTTATGATTGACAGGTTATTTACCTGTTGTCATTTACTGTTTTTCTCTTGTGTTTATTTGCTTGCCCTGTGTAGTTTGTTGCTTCTGATCTCATTCGTGAAGTTCTAATCATTTTGATCCTTCTCTAGAACATCTTTCAGTAGCCTGTGCAGGGTTGGCTTTGTCATCATGACATTTTTTAGCTCTTCTTTGTCATGAAAGTATTTCACTTGTCCATCAAAATTGAAAGAGAGTTTTACAAGGTATATTAGTCTGGGCTGGAATTTTTTTTAATTTTTTAAACTTTTTTTTTGATTTTTTTTTTCATAGCTGAGTTGAAGTACTCTGTTCCATGCTCTTCTTACCTTCATGGTTTGTGAAGAGAAGTTGGCTGTAATTCTGATGGATTTTTCTTTGAATGTTTTCTGCTTCTTTTCTCTAGCAGCTTTCAGTATATTATTCTTGTGCTGAATTACTGTGATCTTGACTATTATATGTCTTATTTTTTTTTGGAACCAGGGATTGAACTCAGACCCTTGCCCTTGCCAGGGAAGTGCTTATTCCACTGAGCCATCTCCCAGGCCCCTAAAATGTGTACATTGCTTTCATTTTTTTCCCAGAGCTGCACCGCATACATATTCGTTGTGAGTCAGATGCTAATTTTGAGGACATAAAGATGCTTCATCATGTCTTTTTGAATTTGGCACTTTTCCTTTTCTTTGCGGTACGGTATACTGAACTCAGGACCCCTTACTTGCCAGGCAAGTGCTTATTCTACTGAGCCATTTCCCCAGCCCTCGGTGTGTTTTTCATTGGGTTGAGGTTACTTGGCATTCTGTATGCTTCAGTTACCTGAATATCAGTTTGTTTCCTCATATTTGGGAAGTTTTCTGCTATTAGTTCTGCCCATGTTTTTTTTTAATGTCATCTGTATTGACTCCTTTTTTTCGGAACCGGGGATTGAACTCAGACCCTTGCCCTTCCCAGGGAAGTGTTTATTCCACTGAGCCATCTCCCAGCCTCCCAAGCATTGAGATTACAGATATGCAACACCATGCCCAGTCTCAGTTGCCTTCTCAGCACTCCCCAGGGGTGGGGCTGGCACAGTATGGCACAGTGAGGATTGAACCCTGGTGCTGCACTCTGCCTAAGTGGGGAATTTAGTCTGCTGAGATATCTGGCCTGCTCAAGATGTCAAATTGATTATAAGATTGTAGTTTTCTACTGAAATACTACTTTTTTGTATTTCCTCTTTTTTTTCTCTCTTACATTCTTTTTTTTTTTTTTTTTTTTTTGCAGAACAGGAGATTGAACTCAGGACCTTGCCAGGCAAGTACTTATTCTACTGAGCTATCTCCCCAGCCCCTTTTGTATTCTTTAACCATTTGATCATGGTTATTTTAAAGACCTTGCCTACTAAATCTAATATCTAGATTCTGTGAGTCTGTGCCTAAGATTTTTTCTCTTAAACAATGTTTTTCTTGTTGTTGTTTTGATTGTTTCTTTTTTTGCAGTACTGGGGATTGAACTCGTGACCCTATGCTTGCCAGGCAAGCACTTGCTCTACTGAGCTATCTCCCCAGCCCTCTCTTAAACAATCGTTACGTATGTTTTGCAGTTCTCCTAAGTGTGTGTGTGTGTGTGTGTGTGTGTGTGTGTGCCTATATTGTTTTTTTTTCTCTTTCTTTCTTTCTTTCTTTCTTTCTTTCTTTCTTTCTTTCTTTCTTTCTTTCTTTCGACAGGGCCTCACTTTGTAGTTCAGGCTGGTCTTGAACTCACTTTGGAGCCCAAACTTGCCTCAAGATCACAGCAAACCTCCTGTCTCAATCTCCCAAATACTGGATTACAGGCATACACCACCATGACTGGCTTTAGTCATGTATTTTATATTGGCCATTGTGTCCAAAACAACCTTTCTTGTTCCAGATTGTATCTTCCTCTGGAGGAGAAGATCTTCCTTTCTCCTGTTAGGTAGATGCAATGTGGGCTGATCATCTTCACTCTATAGAGAATTGAGTGAAGTCAAGACTAGGTTACAGTTTTAGGAAGACTCAGTTTACCTTTGATTATCTAGGTTCATCAGGCATGACTATTCTGCTTTTGGTCTAGAGGAATTTTGTCTTCTTAGCCCTGAAACATTGAGTGATTTGGTACTATTCTTTGAAAGTTTGCCCTTGGCCTCCTGGCCCCTTAATTTGAAATTCTTGCAACTAGCCTGTAGATATTATGTACTGAAGAACTCTTGTTCCAGTAAAACAGTAAAGAGCTATAGGAGATCTTAACTCTGCTTTCTAGAAACCTTCAGTCTACTATCTGACTGTCTTTTGCATTCCAGAAAGGAGAAAATGGGAGTATTTACCTGTCACTTTAGCCTTTGAGTGTTCACCATAAAGCTTTGCTGAATCTCTCTGTTCCTCAGTTGAACAAGTCTAAGCAGTGTGAGCCCAAAGTTCCCAGATGCTCTAAGGAAAGAAAGTCAGTGTAGTTCAGCAGGGCTTCTTTCCTCTGACATTCTTGTCTTTCTCCCTTCTAGTCTTATGGAAACCTCATACTACTTGTCTGCATAAACTGAGTCAGATGGGATTTTGTATTTCCTAATATGCATCATTTGTATGTCCTCATCTATTCCCTTGCAGTCTTCTGTTTAAATATTAAACATTTTCAGTTTTGTGTTAAAGGAGTAATTTTGGTGGGAAGTACCTGTTGATCATTATACAGTACCTTGAGGAGGAAAATGGGAGTAGAGTCCTTAGATAATATGGCTCTTAAAATATTTTCATTGTGCTTTTAGTTTTTCAATTTTAATGTGTTTAGGAAATACTTTATAGTTAGAAGATGTTAAGTGTGATAGTTTCACTTGTTTTTCCTATCCCCAGAAGGATTCCTTCTTGGTCACTTACTTCACTTATTTTGTTTTTGTAGTAAAATGGCATGAGTGTCATTACAAGCCCTCCTATTTGGGAGGAGACTTGCTCCAGAGTATTGTAGCACTACTAGCAGGCAGTGTCCATGTGGTTTGCACATGTAAAAAACAAGAGGTTAAACCCATCTCATTTCAAGTTCAACCATCTCACTATTAAGGAGTGATTCTGTTAAATTTCATTTGAAGTTGTATAAGACTTGGCCATGGTAAGAGCCGCAGGGCTCGAAGAGATCCTGAGTTCTAGTGTTGGCTGCTTCCTATAAGCTGTTTGTCTCTTGTTTCTTCCTCCTGAGAATGCAGGCATTGATACAATTATACGTAACTTAGAAAAGTAGATTAATTTTTGTGAAAAAATCATTAGGCTGCTGGTGCTATCCTGTGAACATCACAGTGCATTGGTACAAGCCTAGGTGATACAGCACGTATTATGCACTATGCATAATGGTGCCAGCTATATTTTTGTGTACACTAGCTGATGGGGACAAATTCACTGTGCTCTGGTTAGCACTGATAGGACTGTTTCGGCTCAGATCATTGACCACAACCTCCTTAACACTGTACATGACCATAGTTCCACCCTCATCCTTTCTGTCTCTGCCCTTTGAATTCCACTAAATTATTCATCTCTTGAAAATTAAGGCTTTATTTTGATTATATTGCCAAGATCAATTATAAGAATAAAAGCATGCAAATTTCTTTGGATTCAGTTAAATTTTATGTTTGTGACACTAATGGAAAAACAATGTGCTGTGTGCCTGTGTCTTAAGAAAAAGGATGAAAACAAAATAAAAAACAGTAATTTTAAATCCTCAGTTAACCTGCATGCAAATTCCAGGTTTGTCAATTATCTGCTTTGGAGTTTTGAGCCCCAACCTCTGTAACTCTTAGTTTTCCCAACTAGAAAACTGATAGAATAGTACAGTATGTGTCTCATATGCTGTTGTAGGAATCATAATAAAACTGTGTTGTGTGTGAAGACTCTTTCTAAGCAATAAAGAGCTATAAATACATCAATTATCATTAGAACTAATGACTGCAGCCCCTGTCAGTAGCCATCTGTTTGTTGTGGCTGTCACTGTCAAAAGCAAGATGTGAAAATGGCTCAAGGGTTTTGAAATCATTTACACCTTGACTTTTGTTCTTACAGCTCAAATTTGTTTCTGTGGGGTTTTTTGTTGCTTTTTAGTAGGAAAGCTGACAGTCTCTTCAAGGTATGAACTGTCTCCTTGATGCATGGAAATGTACAGCCAGAAGGGACAGTTCATCTTATCAAATCTCCCATTTGTAAAGATGGAAGTTTAGGAAGCTTAACTGACCTAGCCTAGGGTAATAGTTGCATTTCAAAGGAAAACATAGCTAATTCCACTTCTTGGTTTTTGGGATTAAACCCTAGTTTGTGTAATAATGTAGTTCTGATTAAAGGCCAAGTAAAATGAAGGTTTTTCTTTGGCTTTTAAAATTAAGGATTCTCTACTTCGTTAATTCCCTAACCTCCTTAGCAGCCTTCACAGCTCCATTCCCACTCCAGTGGTAGTAACCGCCCCCCTTACAGAGAAGAGATACTCTCCCCAAAAGCTTTATCAATTGCCATTTATTCCTTCGATGGTATTGTAAAAGCATAGGCTGGTGCATGGTGGTAGATCAGAGAACTTTCCTCCTGCCAACCTTGACCTGCCTTTTTCATTCACCATCTCTTCTTGTCCTCCAGCTCCCTTTTGAACCCTTCTTGTTCCCTCCTTTTTCTTTCCCCCTCTTGTCCCCTGTTCCCTTCCCCACCATGTGGTGTCATTTTATATTCTGGCCTTTTTATGGGGCACAATACAAAATGATCATTTCTATCAGTGATCTAATTGTGAGTCAGTCTTTTGTGACTGACCAGTCTTCAGTGGCATCTGTCTTATCTTTTTACTTGCTGCCCAGTTTCTGGCCACTTTTTTTTTCTTTACCCCATATAATCCCATCTCAGTGTCTAGGCTGGCTCCCTTTTGAATCCTTGAAGTTTTTTAGATGCCATTTCTTCAGTAAAATTCTACAGCAGCCTGCAGTAACCTCCACACTGTGCTCCCTTCAGCATTAGCCAGTCTGCTGGGCTGTTTGTTCACAATTTTGAACCATGCTGACCTTTGTGCTTTTAGCTCACCATTTGTCTTCCCTTCCAGAAACATTGGGGCCAAACACTCTCTTTGTGGACTTTTGCTTCAGCAGCCTTGGCTGCAGCTCTTCAGAACTTTGCTAGGGCTTCTAGGTATATCTGCCGATTGCTGAGGGTCTTAAATTGCCTTGAATATTATCTCTCGTTAATGCTTCATTGATGCGGTCCTTTCTGTAAGAGATATAATTACATTCATTTTTTGTGATACTAGCTGTAATGAAAGAAAAGTACTTTTATTGAATGCTTATGAGCCACGTGCTATATACATGTATATATACTATGTATATTATATAACCTTATTTAGTATGCTAAATAGGCCAAGAAGTAGATATTAAATCCATTTATGGATGAGGAAATGTGCACAGTGGTTGACTTATACAAGTAGTCATTCTACTAGTAACTGATGACCCTAAGGTTTTGTTATACAGTAAAGACCAAAATTCTGAGATGTATTTTCACTTTTGCAAAAAGGCAGGTTTAAGGTTGGTACTGTCTGAGGCTATATTTTAAAGTCTTGCTTTTGATTTTGAAAGTTAAAGTTGAATATATATTATGTGTACTATTATTGTTGTTGTTATTATTTTGTGGCCCTGGGGAGATCCAATCCAGGAGGCACTGAGCTATGCTCATAGCCCTTGCTTTGAGATAGTCTTCCTAAATTGCCCAGTATATTTCTGCCTCAGCCTCCTAATTAGCTAAGACTACAAATGGGATTGTGCCTGGCTCAGGTTAATTGGTTTCTAAACTCAGATTCTGACTTTGGGGTGGGTGTCTACTACAAGGAACCAATGTATATATCTCAAATGCAAGGTTTAAGAGATGCATTGTATGGAAAGCACGATACACATTGCCTGACAGCTCATAAATATGCTGCCAGCAAATGCTGATTTCCTTTGAAGATGTGATTTTTGCCATGGTACCAAATGTGCTTTTTTAATTTTTGGTGGTACCAGGGATCGAACTCAGGAACTTGCACTTGCCAGGCAGGCACTTACACTGTTAAGCTATATCCCCAGCCCTCTCCAAACATGCTTTTTTACTGTTACACTGTGGATGGAATTCATTTTCTTTGGAATTTTAACCAAAATTTTGAAAATGTTATAGATAGTCTAGCCCCAAGAGAAATGATGGACAAGTATACAGATTGTACTCCTTAAAACTTCTTTAAAAAAAAACAAAAAAACCCTTTTTGTGACTCAGGGAGGACCATTTACTCCCAGCTGAAATCCCTTTTTAGGGGCTGGGGAGATGGCTCAGTGGAATATGTGCTTCCCTGGAAAGCGCAAAGGCTTGAGTTCAATACCCGGTTCTGCCAAATAAATAAATAAATAAATAAATAAATATCCTTTTTAAAAAAATATATAGTCAGAGGGGCCGGGGAGATAGCTCAGTAGAATAAGCGCTTGCCTGGGAAGCACAAGGCCCTGAGTTCAATTTCCAGTACCGGAAAAACAAAACAAAGCACTAGAGTAAAAAATGTATAGTCATTACTGAGTGCTAATTTAAATTCCTAGCCTTATATTCTAAGGGCTGCTATAAGAGAATACTTAGGTTGGTTATCTATAAATGCTAGTGGTACATGTCTTACCATTCTGGAGCCTAAGAAGTCGAAGGTAAAGGCACCAAAAGATAATTTGTGTCATCAGGGCTTGTTCTCTGTTGTTTTATCATTATATCTTCACCTGGCAGAAGGCCAGAAAGGACTAGTGGGAGTCCTTTTATGAGGGCACTAATTTCTAGATTAATCCCAGGTTGGATCTAGATTACATACTGTTGGTATATGACATTTTGTTTGGATTATTTGAATACATCTGTTTTAAAAGATTAAATACTATTATTCAAAGTTACTTAACATAACATTTAGAGTCTTTACAACAAAATAAGTCTCAAGCAGAAGAACCTGCTTTTGGTCTCCAGTCTCTGTTCATTGGTAGTAGTTTTATTTTTGAATTTTATTTTCTATGTCTGTCTGTGTGTCTCTCTGTCTGAGGACCTAATTCACTGGAAAGACAGCATGATGGATACAGAATGGTGGTTTGAAAATCCTTAACATACTTTCACTTGCCCAACATGCGTGAGGTATTTGTGGTTTGTGGAGACAAATCTGTGCCTATTTTTTAAGATAAAAAGTTTGAATGGTTCATTGTTACTTTTCATGATGCATTTTTAGAGTACTCTTGATATCAACAATAAAAAATATGTAGCTTTGTGTGTGTGTGCGTGCATGTGTGTGTGGGGGGGGGTGTACACAACATTTGTAATTACTGGGGACTGAATTTAAGACCATCTCACTGAGCTATATCCTTTTTAAAGTGTGTTAAACAATTTTTTGAGACAGTCGCAAAATAAGTCATTGAGTTACCCAGGCTGGGCTTGACTTTGTAATTCTTCTGCCTCAGGCTCACAGAATGCTGGGATAATGGTGTGGACTAACAAGCTCTGCTTCTTTCAGAGACAAGGTCTGTCTAGATTTCCTAGACTACCATTGAATTTGAGATCCTCCTTCCTCAGTGCCCTGAGCACTGGGAGTACAGGTTTGTACTACCATGTCAGGTTGTGAACCTATTTTTAAGTCCGTTAGTCCTTTTCAACATTCTGAAGATAATGTTGACTTTACTGTACAAATGCAGTATTTCATCAATGAATTTTTCTTTTCTTTTCCCTTCCTTCCTTCCTTCCTTCCTTCCTTCCTTCCTTCCTTCCTTCCTTCCTTCCTCCCTTCCTTTCGTTTTTGTAATGAATGTAAGTACTCAGCACTCTCTACTACTGAGCTACACCCCAAACCCCTACTGAGCCATCTCCCTGGCCCCTGCATTTCTGTATGCCTCACAGAAGCATGCTGTTTCCTTCAGATAGCCCCAGTATGTCCCCTGGGAACTCTGCAACCTTAGGTTCTTCCTACCCTAGGGTGCCTCCTAGTGGTGATTAGAATCCTTCATGGATGACCACATAGCTCTTCTTGACGAAAGTGAATCTTGACACATAGCCAGTGCCACTCACAGTGAGAAACCTCAACATGTACCTAAGAAATCATAGACAGGGTCAACTTGTTCAACTTGTTGGTGGGTAGAACTTTGAAAAAAACCCTATTCTACTGATTTTCAAAGACTTCCTCACTACCTGCAGTGTAAAATAAATCATTAAGACAAGAACATTATGGGAAAATGTATGTAGCTTGAGGCCACAATGTTTAAGTGAACTAAATCAGATGCACAAACTTATCACATAGTTTCTCTTATATTGAGTAACTCAATATAGAAAGGACTAAATTTCCAAAAAGCCCTCCAGGATTATTTCTTCTTGTTTTGCTTATGATTGTATTTTTTATTTGAGGGCAGCATCAGATTGGTGTATCTGCCAGACTAACAGGCCAAAAAACATAGAAAACATGTAAGACAAAGGTACACTTTTAAATACATAACATTTTTCCTCTTTTCCTATTGTCTGTCTTCTACTTCTCATTTCTGGTGCGCATCATCATTGAAAAGAGTGTAAGAGAACTGCATTCGTACACTTCCAGGCCTTTTCTGTGTCTGGATCTCACACCTAATTAGGACCGGTTTTCTTTGTTTATTTTATTTTGTATTTTAGGGAAGGGTCTACAGAGTGTTCAGGGTCTCACTACTAGATCAAACTTGTAGTGATCTGTCTGTTTACAGCCTCTTTAGAGCTGGGATTACAGGTATGTGCACCAGGGGTTGGGGGGGCTGCATGGCAGGCACGGAGATCGAACCCCAGCCCCTGCACCTGCTTGCAGTTGCTTAAATCTGCTGAGCTATTTGGACGGCCCTGGACCAGTTTTCTTTGGGCAGATATTAATCCATCACTCACAAATAAGTAAACAGGAGAATCTTTATGCAAAGAATTATATTGTGTCTTATTTTCCACATAAGTTATTTCTAGAAGAAATATTTGATAAAGCCTATCACCCTACCAATATCTTATGCATTCCAGTAGCTATGATAGTAATAGCTAAGTTCTTATCTAAAGATTATAACATTTTCACAGTCTGAAGGTTTATGCCATTCATTTGCAATTGTTGTCAGAAGTACTAAAATAAATGTGCAGAAGTACTAAATAATCAGTTTTGCTATACATGCAGTGAATTAATGTCTTTAGCTTTAAAATATAGTAATAATGAGACAACTTATAATCTACCTTACTGTGCTTAGCTTTCACTGTCTACCTGACTGAGAATAAAGAAAGATGTATTACTTATAAGCATTGACAGATCTAGGATGCATACAGCACAAATAGCACTTTAGAGACATTTGAAACTATGTTTTTCAGCTAAATAAATGTTCACATAGTTTTAATATCTATTCCTCCCTGGGTATTGCGCCAAGGATGATATTGCTGTGAGCAATTTGTAACAGATTGTTATGATTGCTATGTACAAAAACCCCTAGAATAAATGAGTGGGAAATAAAATCAGGATGGGAAAATAATTTCTATAGTAACAATTTATTTTCTGTAGGAAAAAAAATTGGAAAATAAAGTAAGAAGATCTAGAACTTGGATAGAGATAACTTTTGCAGAAAATGGACAAAAAAACCCAAGTAATGCCTTTGATACTGCATTTTATTACTGGGAATTGAATTCAGGATTCCATGCTTGCCAGGCAGTGCTGCTGTGCTGTTGAGATATATCCCTGGCCTTACTAAGGGCATTTTATAACATAATTATAATGGGGGACCTCTTTACCCTATGGCCACAAATAGATGAACTACAGGAAAAATCAACAAAAAAATATCAGAACTGAAGAACACCTATCAGAACTGAAGAACACAAATGGACTTACACATCAGAGTGCACATGCATACTAGCTCATTGAGCATGCTTTTATTCCCCTGTATTTAGAACAAGATCTACAGGGTCTCATTACATAGATCAGACTCCCAAGCGCTGGAATTACAGGTGTGCACCAGCATGCCCAGTCTTAATCACTGTCTCAGCCCGCTGTGGGGGCAGGGCTGGCACTGGCACGGCACACCTGGCATTGAACCCCGGCTGCTGTGCTCTGCCTAACTGGGTGCTTTAGTCCGCTGAGCTATCAGGCTGGCCCTGAGCATGTGTCAGTACATGCAAACAACTGAAATTTTCTCATGTATGTTATCAGATCATAGTGCAATGAATTTGTAAATGAATGTAAAAAAACCCACAAAAATTACATAAATATATGGAAATTAACACCCTCTTTAAACAATCAGTGGGTTACAGATGAAGTTAAACAAAGAAAGGAGACAGCTCCTACAATTAAATGATGGTGCCAGTACAGCATATCAGAACTTATGGGACACAGTAAAAGCAGTCTTATGAGGGAAATTTACAGGCGTGAATTCCCACACTAAGAAAAGAGTGAGGTCTGATAAGCAATGTGGTGTTGAACCTCGAACCACTAGTCAAAGATAGGAAGGTTTTTTTTTTGGTGGAACCGGGGATTGAACTCAGGCCCTTGCACTTGCCAGACAAGCACTTATTCTACTGAGCTATCACCCCAGCCCCATGGAAGTAATTTTTTTTAAGATTGCATCATTTTTTTCTTTTTTGGAAGTAATTTTTAAATGTTGGATTTTGAATGATTTTCTAATGCAATGTCTAGTTTGTATAAATTTAGAAGAAATATGCAAAGCCGTGAGAGAAAGCAGCATCATTCTATTTCTTTTCCTAGCATGATGATTCCTTATACGCTTTTCAGATGAAATACAGTGTTCAGATGAAATAGTTAATTGTACGTATTTTTACATAACATTTTATCAGATATGATCTTGATCATAAAATTCTTTAAAAAGGAGCGTGCATCTTTTATGTTGCCCTTCACTTGAGTCTTCATTCTCTTTCTCAAGAGGCCGCATGTATATTCAACATACGTGTTAAGTAATGTCTTGTAGCTATTTTATTAGCTTTCATTTTTCAAAATTGTGTATTTTTCAGTATTTTATGTTTAGCAATTTTCATTTATTTATTTATTTATTTATTTATTTATTTATTTATTTATTTTTGGTGGAACCGGAGATTGAACTCAGGCCCTTGCGCTTGCCAGGCAAGCACTTATTCTACTGAGCCATCTGCCCGGCCCCTAGCAATTTTCAGTATATGTAAAATATTTTAATTTTGGACTTTGGTGTTCTGTTAAACCATCTTGTTCTAACCCCTTTAAGTTTGTAATAATTTCTGTGACTTTTTCCATGAATATAATCTTTATCTGTAAGTAATTTTTTCCTTGTAAATTCTTCTGTCTTTTTCTTGCCTTACTGTAATCAGGATCTTCAGTAAGAAAAAGGCATCCTATGTCATTCTTTTTTTTTAAAGTGAGTGTTTTTAATGTTTTGTCATTAAGTATGGTGTTTCTTACAGGCTTTTGGTAAGCAACTGTTTCAGAGTATGATGTTCCCTTTTTATTGCTTACATTTAAAAATTACCAATGGACATTACTTCTATACCGTTGTGATGAGAATATAACTTTCTTTAGTTTGTTAGTATGGCAACCTAAGTTGATGGGACTTAAATTTAAAGTATGCATTTAATTCTGGTTTATGTCTTGAGAATGAAGTTGACCTTGTCCTAGAATGGCCTGAAAGTTCAATAAACCATAAAGTACAGCTGTCATCTGCCATTTGTCTGTTAGGGTTTCATGGACTGTTTCTCTGCTACGTGCTCACTATAAGATAAGCAGCTCCCTCTACTATGTACTCCCTTTGTGCTGCATGTACTTTTTCATCACAGGTCCAAAACAATGGCCAAGCCATCATGGACTGAAACCACAACCTAAAACTGAACCTATTAAATTGATTATCTTACTTAGGTTTTCATCACCGATACAGTAAACTAACTAGAAAGCAGATCTAGTGCTGTGGAAAGTTTTTTGATTGTGCTTGATTCAGAAGAGGCATCAAAGATAGTAGGAGAGAACAGTGAGCATGGAGTGGTGTTTGGAGAGAATCTGAGGGATGTGCCAGTAAGTGTATCATTGTTAGGAGATTCTTAGGGCCTTCAAGTAGATAGTGTGGGTATGGCTTTCTTACATCACTGTTGACTGAATGGGTACAGATATGGTGGTGTCAAGTCTGACAAAGTGAAAATGTGGAAAGGGAGTCTAAGATAAATGCAAAAGAGCGATTATTTAGCATATGCTTTTTATTTAGTGTATTTCTTTTTCTTCAAATTGGGTCACACTATTCCCTAGGTTGGGTTTGGACTCACAGGCTTAAGTGAGCCTCCTGTCTCAGCCCACTGAGTAGCTGGGATTACAAGTGTGCTCCACAGTATCTGGATTCTGCTTTTAGATTTAAACTACAGTCAACTATATTTTTAAGGTAGCCCCACTGTGTCAAATGGTGGTTTTAAAAGATTTTTTGTCCTCTTGAGACAGAGTCTGGCTATGCAGTTCAGGCATCACTTTGTAGCTCAGGCTGGTCTTGAACTCACAATGATTCTCCTGCCTCAGTTTCCCAAGTGCTGGGATTACACACCTGCCCCACCATGCCCAAAGAATTTTTGCCTGTAAAAGGATGAGAAAGGGCAGGTGGTAAGGAGGATTGTCCATAAATTCTCAAGCTCTACTTTTTTTCAAAATAGATAGAAGGTCTCTAGTATGGTCAGGTTTACCCCTGAGCCTCAGGTAGTCCCTGCCCTCATCTCCTTCCTCACATTTCCTCCACCACACACACATACAATGCAGGCTGTAGCCAAGCGTCGCCTTGAACTCCATCCAGGCATCCCTCTTGCCTAGCCTCTTGAATGCAGGAGTTAGAGGTTAGAGGTGTGTGCCACTTCCATGTCCCATATATTTATCTTTAAAATGTCTGTTTCTTTTGTCCCCATCATCTTGTGATTTAGACTTGACCATGATACTCTTTCGTCATTGCTGGTTTTTTTGTGTGTGTGTCACTGGCAAATGAGGCAAAAGAAGATGGCTGGGGTAGATCATTGTGTTTCAGGGTTAGGGTTGAGGGTAACCCTCTAATGACCCATCACAAAATGTTGACCTAATTGAAGCAGAGACTAGAATGGTCATTATGCAAAGCTGGGGTGATTAGGAGGAGAAGGGAGTTTGGGGAGACATTGCTCAAAGGTTGTTTAATCATAATTAGACAAATCTGTCGTATAGCATGATTGTAGTTTTAAAAGGTGACATACTGTATTCTTGAAAAAATACCAAGAGTGGGTGTTATGTTCTCACCACAAAGATGATCCTTACATGAAGTAATGCTTTTGTTAATTTGCTGGATATAACTGTTCTACAGTATGTGTCAAAACAATATTGTACATGATAAATACAATTTCATCTACTAATTTTTAATACTTAAACTTTTTTTGTAAAGAAACTTGTCTTCCTCTTCTCCTCCAACTAACCTGTGAATATTCTGAGTTGTAAGTTAGAAGACCTGAGATGATTTGTGTGAACTTGTATTAATGGGGAATTGGTAGCATCCCTCTCCTTTTACACAGGACTTTTTTCCTCATATGTAGGGAGTGCTGGCTATGAATAGTAGGAATTGTCCCTAATTCTGCAGGTAGTTTTATGTGTGCAGTATGCTTCTTCCAGACCACTTAGATCTAATAATGTCCCAAAGGATATGCAATCAAAAGCTCCCTTTCTCTCTTTGCAGCTTCTAGGTACAGACTCTGATTCTAATTCTGGAACGGTTTATAGCGAGACCCTGTATTGGTGTCAGGTCATTAGAAAGCCAGCAGGGCCAGACGATCCTGAATTGGTTAAGTATGTTCCCTATGTTCACTTAGACAAGGGAAGAGATGAATGATGGCTGGCTGAGTTGAGGATTCCAGATGTTCTGTCAGGTCATCCTTTGGGCCACCTTGCCTGATGTGATGGGGGGGAGGATGGAGGGGTGATCTCTGCAATAGTGCAGTGAAACAAGCAGTACATATAGGTCACAGCACTGATGCATCAGGGCTACTGTTAAGGAAGCTGGTACTGCTCATGAGATAGGAGAGACAGGCTTTGGTCATTGGAGGCAGTCCTCTGGCCTCCAGGAGTCTCTGTTGCTACTTTTGGAACCTCTTCTCTCCACCCCCTCCTCCTCTTCTCTCTCTCTCTCTCTCTTCTTCTCTCTCTCTCTCTCTCTCTCTCTCTCTCTCTCCCCCTCCCTCCTCCTCCCCCCTCCTCCTCCTCTTCTTCCTCCTGTTGCAGCTGTTGTCCTAGGAAGGGAGTCTAGGACCTTGTGCATGCTAAGTAAGCATTTGCTATACCACTGAGCTGTAATCTATAGCCTGGCACTTTCTTGATAGAAGCTTTTCAATGCTTCCTGTTAATACAGTGACAGGCCTAGAGGAACAGAAGGTTGAACTTCCCTGAAGTACCTTGGAAAGTGTCATGTAGGTATTGTATTGCTAGCTTGTGGGATACAAGGTGAAGGTGTTTGAGGAGAGATGAGAAGGGCAGGGATAGGCTCTGCACACTTCATAGTTGAAGTCCCTGCTGCTTTGCAACATGTAAATTTGGGGACTTGGAGAACTGCTGATTTCTGCTTGGGCCCATAGCCTTTTTGCATTGTTTGGGTTTTTTTTTTTCTCCTTTGTTCCTGAGACTCTAGCCAGCAAGTATCTGTGTGTACCTCATGCAGCCTTTCCTAGGCAGTGTCCTCACTGAGAACTTCCCTAGGACAGAGCTCTACAGACAGGCTTCTAGATTTTTCACCCCCTGTACCTCTGGAACAGTGACTCTGGCTGTGATTATGGCACAAGCTATGTATTCATTGAGGTGGCTTAGAAGCAAGAAAAACCATAGCTTGATCATAGATGAATTTCAGAAACTTCCAGTGTTTTGTTTTGCTATCTCAGTAGTTTATAAAGGTGTATGCAAATCACACAAAGCTAAGCAAATATATTTTCCATCCTGTTTTTGATTTTTACATACCTGAACAATGTGTCTGATAAAATGCGAATTGAATTATTTTTCTGAATCACAGATTCCAAAAGCCAAGGAATCATGAACTCTTGGGAAGTTCAGTTATATAGTCCTTATTTCTTAATCCAAAACCAAGATGTAGAAATGTTCATCACATTTGTTATAAGAGAAATAGCCCTGTGCATTCAAATTCATTCACTCATATAATCCATTTTACAATGAAAAGTTGAAATCATGAGCTCTTTCGAAAACATGTACTTTCCTTTAAGTGCAGTGTTTTCTGAAGGGAAGGCTTATTGAACATGTTCACTCAGCCTTTTTGCTGTGAGCTGAAGTTTATTGTTCTTATAAATGTTGTTTTCTTAGAGCAAGTTTGACTTTTCAGAGGAACAGATGATGGATCAGTGTTTAGAGTAATGAGAAAGTAAAGACAGGTTTGGTGGAGGGGGATCCAGTGTGGGAACCATTGAAAAAGTCGGACAGTAGCTAGTAATACTTGTGTACTCCCACCCTCTCCACATGAATGATTCATTTTGCTGCCTTTGTTATAATAGCCACAGTGTTCAGTCTCCAAGACTGTCTTGTGATATATCCTTCTTTTGCTAAAAGGCTACATATCAGCAGGCTCGTTTGATTTAGAAGCCAATTCAACATACCACGCATACCATTTGAGAAGAATGTCAGAATCCTTCCTGCTATGAAAATGTCATGCATACTTAAAATGACAAAGTTTGTCCCAAGCAGTGGTTTCAAGCACTTTATAATCTCTCTCTCTTTTTTAAGTCTTCAAAAACAGTTTAACTTTGAGTTTTTCTTTTAATAGAGGAAAAATCCCCCAAATATGTGTGCTATTTTAAAATACCAAAATACTGAATTGGAGATTTAGAATATACAAGATGTAGATGTAGGTACTTTCTTACTGTGGCAAAAACACAGAATAAAATTTACCACCTTCATCATTTTTAAATAAAGGGTGGAAATGTTCTCTATATTTGTATTATCGTGCCACAGGTCTCTAGAACGTTTTTGGCTTGCAGTATTGAAAATCTATTTCTGACATTGCCAGTGAAGCAGAAGACCCAATACTATTATGGACTACTGGACTCTTTTAGAATATTTTGCTGAGTTTACACACCTATAATATTCAAATAACGGAACTTAGAAAAAAAGGGGTATACAGATGAATGTCCATTTTGTATCTGTGTATTCAAAGTGGTTAGGATAGATATGTGGTTACATTCTCTTAGTGAATAGAGGGATTGTTACAATAGTGTTTGTAAATAGGATATCATGTCCATATCTTATACAGCAAATAATCACTAGGAAGACAGTATGCAATGTGTTAATTATTGAAACTGTCCTACCAACTTGATTTGAAACTGTCTCATTGCTATTTCTCAATAAAATTATGGAAAAAAAAGAAAGAAAATCTCCTTCCATCTCTCCTCCACCTCAGGAACCACTATTCTACTTTCTGTTTCTATGGGCTTGACTACTTTAGATATCTCATAATTGGAGTCATGCAATATTTGTACTTTTTGTGTCTGGCTTATTTCACTTGGCTCATATCCTTCACAGTCATCCATCTTGTCATAAACGACAAGGTTTCCTTTTTAAGTAAGTTAAATACTACATTGTGTGTATATGCCTTGTCTCATTTATCCATTCATTTATGAAGATTAGGTCTTTTTCTCAAGTGTTCTCATGAGCTCTTTTCTTAGGAAGTAAAGCAACCAAACCACAGAGAACACAGACAAATCAAATCTGAGTCACATATGCTAAGAAATGGAATTTTGGTGATACTTAATCTCAGACTTTCATACTTGCAAAACACGGAATTTCCTCAATTGAAATTTTAGTATGAGTGGTTTCGGTTTATACTGACCCAGTGTTTCCCTTCCCACACACCCCATCTAACACCTTCTTAAATTATACTCCCTTGGACTGTCCCTTGGGGGGCAGACAAGGGTTGTGCTCATGTGCTCAGTGGAGAGCATGATAACCCATGGCACTTTCTCTTGAAGTTGTCTGGGCTTCTCTAGAATGTCTAGGGAAGCAAGATAAGGGGAGAGGTAACAGGGTGGGAATGGGGTTCTTGCAGATGTGAAAGGAAGGGTGACCTATGAGATCATTAGGGTTATTAATGGGATTTTTCATTGGACTCTACGTGGTTTTTCTCACAGATTATCTTCTATATGGATTCCAACCCAAAATCGTAGTTGAAGCATCCCTGGCTCAAGAAAACCACCCCAGTAGTGTGCTCTGGAGTCTGGGTTTAGTTTAAGGAGTGTTGCCTGAAAACCCAAAGACAAAGGTTTGACTCAATAAAACATGTGTTGAAGAAAAATCAGAATCACCTAGTGTTACTTCCACTTTTTTGTGACGTTTATTGTTCCCTGTGTGCTAAATGAGGCAGACAGAAGTGAGCTTGTTTTGGGGGCTGGGGTCCCTGTCCTTACATTACAGGTGTCTCAGTGTCAGTGACTGTGAATGCCTGTCTTGTAGGTGCAACCTGTAATGAGGTCACCCTCCCCCTCATCTTTTATAATTCAGGAATAAGTATGAGGAGCAACAGAGGGTGGGAGTTCCTCTGTTTCTAGGCTCTGAAGACTGCTGAGTTGAGTTTGCATTTCCTGTGGTCTCCACGTCAGTCCTGAGAATTCCTCCCCTCTGTCCAGGCTTGGGAGTGGGAGAATACCTTACCTTTCTCTGTTCTTTGATATCCTCCTAGAAGCAAGGTGGGGTGTCATTGAGCAGGTGAGGGGATAATAAGAGCTTTGAGTAGAGTCCAGGGCTGACTGAGGTCCTGGTGAATAGTTGCATGCTGTAGAATGTGGCTCCTTGAATGCTTCCCTCATAGCCATGGAGCCTAGAATGTGATGCTGTCAAACCAGGAACAGCATTCTGTGTCAGTGGCAGCTGGTTTGGCCCTGACTCACTTAACAGAATGATGGGGAAGTTGTGCACACTTGAGCTCTGCCAGTTAGCAAGACAGCTGATTCTCAGGTGGGAGTCAGGTGAGAACCAACACAGACCTTCCTCCAAAATGGCACAAATCCAAGAGCTCCCTGTATGGTGATGCCACTTTAGAGGAGAAAAGAAATATTTTTTAAAAAATCAATCCCTTTTTGTGTTTGTGTGGCTTTAAAAAGAAATCTACTCTGCTGTCCTCCCTTTCTATGAAAATCTTCAATTTTGCAGCAAAATTGAAAGAATTTTGCAATGAGCATAAAAATGTCTACCACCTAGAAGGCTAGCATTTAATACACTTTAAAAAGTCAAATGTCTCTTCGTCCATCTAACCATTCATTAACTCATCTTATTTCTAATATATAGAAAAATGCTTTCACAGCCTAAGACTAAATATAAATAGCTCAGTGGTAGACTGTGCACTTACCATGTTTTAAGACCATAGCTTTAATCTCCAGCAACAAAAATATATACATACTTACTTCTAAATGTGTTTTCATTATAAGTTCAGTAGGCATCATAAAATTTTTCTTTTGAAATAAAATTGATATACAGTGGAACACACAGGTCTTAAGTGAGCATTCTCTTTGTAGTGCTGTGTTTTTATTGTTCTGGCAGAATTTACAAAGCCAAACTTCTTTTCCTTTTTGCAAATATATATCAGAAGTGCAGTTTGTAAGTTAGTTGGGCATGATTGACTACTACTAGGATATTAGAAAAACTGTTGCCATATGATACATCCTCTTGCTCCCAGACTTTGCCTGCACTCCCCACACTCCATGAAAGACTAGCAATTAATTGGCTGAGGTTTTTCCAGAGACCACTTGTGAAGGGCTGGTTGAAAGGGACTTCTAAGCTTGTGTTGTTCACATCTTGGCAACTTTTTTCACTTTTCCTTATCTTTAGAAAGGACACAGTCCTGTCTTGCAGTACTTCATAAGCAAAAACTTTCCCCTAATTCAGTATAGCTGTTGTGTAAACCCAGATAGACAATTTCATACCAGTTCATGGTGGCATTTGTTCACATAGAATTAAAATGTCTCAATGAGATGGCAGATTGCCATAGTATTACAAAGAACACATTTGTCATGATTAGTAGGAAAATGAGATGTAGATGTTGAGTTTTAAACTTACTAGGGGTTTCACAGGGGAGTCCCTCTTTGACCTCATTAGCAAGCAGGATCCTTGAATGATGGAAAAGAAATCACAAATGTGACAGACAAGAATTTGCTCTGGGTCTCAGTGATGTCCTGCCTTAAAAGGGGGGCAGTGGTAGAAGAGATTTGGCTTGGCACATAGTGTGTGCATTCAAATGCCAGATGCTGTGAGTACCGTAACTAACCTTAAGGATTAACGCTTCAGAAAGACACATGATTTCCTCTGGAAGAGAAGATGTAGGTACGTGATGGGTCAGGAACAGTGACAATTTAAACTGTGGATCTAGAAATAAGGGGAGTGGCTGCCAGCCAGGGTGATGAGGGAAATTTTTCATTTCTCCTTTTGTTTCTGTGGATCATGTGCTTGAAGGCTGTTGGAGGTGGATGGACAGGAAAAGGAGAGCTCTCAAGGTCCCTCACAAGCAAGGCTTTTCTTTTAGTGCAGCAGGCAGGTTCTAAATTCTGATGAAGTCTTGACAGAAAAGACAACTTGTAGCTGAGTTTTTAGGACTGTAATTGGACAGATAATTTTGAAGACCAATAAGGTCCATATCTTCCATCAGTTTCTATTTCTTACCTGTGATTGACAGAAATCCTCTACTAGCATGTTGTCAAAAGAAAGACTGTCAGAAGAAAGATTCATTTATTTTTTGGGTAAATGAATAAAAGAAGAATGTAACTATGTGAACTATATCTAAATATAAGCTGAGAGAAATAATGTTTAAGCAAAACATGCAGAATAAATTTTTAAGCCAAAGGTAACACTAAATTCCAGGTGTTCCCTGTTATTTAGAAGCAATGTGATCATGAAAATTTGTACTTCTTTTATTAATGGGGATATGGTTGCTGTTTAAACCACAGACAAACAAGAAAAGCCCAACAACATTTCTTGGGTATAGTTACTCATCTCAAATGTTGCAAAATACCAAGAGGGAAAGGAAAACTAGAAAGGGGTGGGTGGTTAGTGGTTTAAAAAAAATGGTGACTAACCAACTTGTGCTGACTAATATCAGTGAACTCATAATGAGTAACAATAGTGAATTTAGGAAGGATATATAAGTAGCAGGAGAGCTATTTAAAGGTTGCTTTATTACAAAAGGCAGTTGAAATGTTGGTGAAAGGTAAGGATCCCCTTTGGAAGATTTGGAAGTCATTCCCTTCCCACCCCCGCCCCCACCCCCACCCCTCAAAGTTTTGTCTTTAGAATTCTTTGCTAATGTGGCTCCTTTTGTATTTGCTTCTTGGGGGAAATTCTTGGCAAATGAACTTGCTTGTGGTTTTTGTGTGGAAGAATTAACTATAGGTGTAACTGATTAAAACAAGGTGATAGTAGTGATGTCCGTGACCTGGGAAACTCAAAAATTCTGTTTGAACTTTCTTCTTAGGGTATTTTTTAATCATGAATAAAAAGCATAAGCACTGGCTAACCATCCTTTTTTGTTTGTCTTGTTTTTGTTTTTGACTGGGGTAAACATTTTTGTAATAGGGCACAAAACTACATTAACATAAAAGAAAGAATTGATACACAGAACTACATTAAATTAAAACTTGTTATGTGACTAAGATCTCATATTCCAAAATTCATAGCGAATTTCCACAAAACAATAAAAAATGCCAAGCAGTTTCCATGTGCTACATCTTTTAAATGAAAAATAAAACACAAAACTGACCAGAACACTCAACGACAGGGTAACCTCTTGTGGAATTTTCAGTTATCTTAAGTATTTTTATGTTTGCTAAAATATTTTTGAGCATTAACTAACTTCTCTGAAATTGCTTTTAATGACTTCATTTGATCATAGGTCAGTTTAAGGGGATTTGCTATCTTTGCCTAGCATAGTATCTTTCCAGTTCTTATGGATACTGAAGCCTCTCAACTTCTCTCACCTCCATTAACTTGAACATCTAAGAATACCCTTAATCCAGTGAACATCACATAGCAGATACTTAAAATTTTGTTCAAGAACATCATGAATCATACATTGCAGATAGATTTATCTGTGTCTTAACATTGTGATACCATCTAAGAATTTTTTTCGTGAAAAAGCAAACCCAACTAAACCTAGGACACGACCATGACCAGATATTTAATTATTAGCAAAATTTTTAAACTAAATTTGTTTTTCTATTTGCTTCTTCAGCTTTATTTTCCACTGATTATTAGTATTTTCAGGGGCCAGGGAGATGACTCAGTGGAATAAGCACTTCTTGGCAAGCGCAAGGGTCTGAGTTCAATCCCTGGTTCTGCCAAAAAAAAGTATTTCCAGGGACTTGAGTCAGTCTTAGAATGTTTACATATAGATATTTATGCATATATAATGAGAAAGTAGTCTTATTTTATTTGGATAAATAATTCCCCTTTGGGTATAAGTAAATAAAATGATCTCAAAGTATATGTTTGACATGAATAAGAACCCCAAAAACTTAATCTTACTTTTGTTGAAAAAATGAATATTTGAATGTCTTTGAACAATTAAACAGAATATTTGTGTAAATAAGTTTGAGTCCATAGGCAAGTTGATAAACAGTTTGAGTTTCAAAGAATTGTAATAGAAATAATGAACTTAATTTGTACTAAGGCATATATTAGTTTCCCTGTGTTTCATTTCAGTTTTAACATGACAAAGTACATTTTTGTTTTTAAGGTTGTAGGTAATTTCATTTTGTCTTGATTTTAACAGACCTTGTCAGAGGAAGAGGTGCTCAGAACAGATCTACTTAATAGCATTCCTTCCCAAGGGGTGATAAATTAAGATGAACTTTAGAGCTCCAGATGAACTATACTGTTGAACTTGGTGTTGCTTTTAGGAAAGGTTCCATCTAAGAATTTTGCTTTCAACTAAAGAAAATAGTTTTAAAAGGAGAGGAGATACTTTTCAAAATCCACTTTGGTGATTGTATTCTACTTTAGAAGTTCCGTTGGTATATGAGAATGAAAGATGCATACAGAGATTTTTATGGGTGTTTGGTTTAAGATTTGCCTCAGGCCTTAGAACATGACACTGTATCCAAATTGAGGGTGTCTCCTCTTTCTATGTTTTGATTTTGGGTAGGGCCACTATTCTAAGTATCTTTTATGCAGAGTTACTGTTTCCAGTTCATCCTGAAGTACTCTAAGTGCTTATTCTGTTACATTCAGGGGTTGAATATTTTTCTAATCTCATCTAAGTTTAGAACTTTGGAAATAGGTTAATAAACAGCATGACTCTACTTTTGTTTTGATATGTAGTCACCCTGAATGGGTTCTTTTTTTGTTACTGTTTTAAATTCACATTAGCAGTGTTTGAAATATATTTCCTAAAATGAAATTTGGGTATTGAGCGAAATGTGGATTTATTACAGTATATTAGCACAGAACAGTGGTGAGCCAAGAAGTATGGATGGCAGGAATGTTTTTAAAAGATAATATTGAATGGATGAATTAGAAATGTTATAGATGAGTACACTTACAGTATAGAAACTGAAGGATTGTTAGATTGATTCTTGAGTATTTGGTTTTAAGTTTAAAAAGGAACCTCTGCTTTTAAGTTTGACAGGAAAATAATCTAGAAGTTATGATTCAACAGGTAATCCTTTATTTTAGCAGTGGAGAGGGATGGCTGTCCAGCATCATTGGAGTCAGGAAAATAACACAGAAGCCATTTGATCACTTCTTACCCAAAGGTGCTCTCTGAATTGTATGTAGCTTTCAAGTGTGTAAGAAAATGGAAAGGTTTTCTATTGATCAACATTAAGGAGAATGGGTTCCTCATAGAAACTTTATACTACTCCCAAGTGACACAGGTAAGGGCTTAATAAATGTCGAGTGACTGGATTTATAAATCTTAGCATCCTGGAATGATAAATGAAACTTGAATCTTGAAAGAAGACATCTCAGGAACGTTAAGGCAAGAGCTATTCTATACATTGAGAATGAAATCATAGGACCTATTATACAAAGAAATGATACGTTTTGGAATTTTTTTCTTTTTTACATTAATTTTATTGAGAAATAACAATTAGTTTCAAAACCCAATTAGCAGGACAGTTTCAATAATTAATACATTGCATATTGTTGTCTTTGTAGTGGTTATTCATAGTACAAGATGCAGACATGATATCTTGTCCAAACACTATTAGTACAAATCTTTCTTCTTGTTGAATTAAGAGAAAATAGCTGTATATCTATCCTAACTATTTTGTATATACAGATACAAAATGGTCCTTCATTTGTATCCCTTTTTTCTATTTAGTTTTTTTTTCCAGAACCAGAGATTGAACTCAAGCCCTTGAGCTTGCCAGACAAGCACTTATTCTACTGAGCCATCTGTCCAGCCCCTTTTTGTTTAGTTTTGTCAGAGATGGGTATTCCATTGCCATTAAAATATTGTAGGTGCGGAATCTCAAAAAAATTTCTATTAGGTGATGAATGATAGGTGAAGAGGTATCTCTGGTCACTGAAGAAAACAGTGCCATCTAGTGGAATCATTTCACTAAAGTTTACTGCAGCAAACTTTCATTTTTAATACAAAATGTGACATAGAAAAGTGTTCATAGATTAAAACTTTTCCATTTGAATAGATTTTTACATTGGCAGGAGAGCTGAAAATAGTAGAATTCCTGTTTCCCATATGCTCAGCTTCCTGCATCAGCAGTGTATATATATGTGCTGATCACCAGGAAATTAGCATTGGTATGAAACTACTAACCAATCTGCAGATTTTGTTCAGATTTCACTAGTTTTTCCACTTAAAATACTTTTTCTTTTCCAGGATCTCATGCAGGATCCCACAGTGTGTTTATCCCTGACTCCTTAGGCTCCAAATGTGAGACAGTTCTTCCTCAGTTCAAAGTGTGCTTCCTAAAACTGTTTCTCTAGGGATTGTGGGTGTTGTGAAGTATACTTGAAAATACAAGGAGACCCAGGATGTTAAAAGACAGTTACAAAATACCAATTTTTATCTAGAAATATTTATTCTATTGGCACACCATTATCTCTTAAAATAGCTTTTTATAAAATATTTGCAAAGTGCTTTTTAAGTTTTGCTTGTTCTGAAAAGTTGTAAAGCAGGAACTAATCCTTGACAATTTTCTCATGTTACTTAAAAGGAAATTGGGCCATAGGGGAGTTTTATGTTTTGCCTTTCAGACAGCAATCTCATACACACTGGCAGATAGAAAAAAAAAGACGGTCAAATTATAAAGCAATTGAAAAGAAAACCCCATTTCACCAACAATTTTTATTCTGACAGTAAGTGAAAATTAAAGACAAGATTTCTAAAAATTGCACTATCTACCCATTTTCTTTCGAAATTGATCTCCTTAATACCAATGCATGCTTTCCAATACTCTCAAAATGTTTGCTGCATTTAAGCACCACATATATCTAGCTTTTGAGTAGTAGTTCTGACCAGTCATTTTATTAATTATAAAATTTTTGCTGCCTTGAATACTGAAATAATTACTTTTATTAACAAATCATCTTAAACATACAAAGGAGCTTTGGCTCTTAAACAAGTTCATGGTTTTGTTGCCCCCAGGCAATAGGCTATATTTTAAAGATTACAACAAAATTAGGGCAACACAGGCTGAGGGTTATTTTACTAGTTCATGAATTTGTTCCTCAGAGAATTGCCTTTTGTGGTGTGTAAGTCTCCTGAATATAATGAGCACAGTGGTCTATGGTGCACCTGAAAGCAGTAAAAAAGCCTGTAATTCTCAGAGAATATTTTCTTTTATCCCTGGTTCACATCCACCTTTCGCAGGATCAGGATTGACTCCAATTAATGTGGATATGAAGTGGAACCACCTCTCAATAAGGATGCCTCAGGAACGGTCTTGACCTGTAGATACAACTTAAAACTGATGTTGCCATGAGGAAAGTACAGACATGATCTGACTTCAAGATACCCACAGGCCTTGGAGCTGTGGCTAGTCCATGAAGTACCCAAGCTGCAGAGGTGGGCTGCCTTTGGAAGCTCTCATGTTTGCTTCCCTAGAATGCTTTTTTTTTAATTGGGACATATTAACAGTTAATGTTGCTTTTCCATGTATTGTGCAATTAGGTCTTCTTTTTTTTCTTAGTCCATTTTAGTGTTGGTTTTGTCACTGTGCATAGGTCGACTACTTTGAAAGTGAAAACAAACATAAAATAGAGCTATTTACCTCACAAGTAACTTAGGCAAGTAGAAAAAATAGTGTTTTCAGTTTATCAGCTATTAAGAACCCTTTCTACCTCCTCCCTTCCATTTCCTTGCCACCTGGGCCACAGAGGGCTTTAATTTTCTTTGCATTCTGTGCCCACTCTTTACTGAGAGAGCTAACCTCAAGGATAACATTTAGTCCTGTATTTGTGGTTGTTAAAGTTATTGTTCCTTCCAAGTAAGATACCTGAAACTTAACTGAAGCCTTGGGGAGGGAGGTAATTGAAGGGCAAGGGCTGAACTCTGTAGGCTTTTGCACAAGGGAGCATTTTGCTCTTAATCACCACACCAGGGGTGATCCTGCCACTGTCTTGATCACATGAGAATCATGCAGAGTTCATCTTACAGAATTACTAATTATATACATGGCCTCCTCTAGAACACAGGAAGTAAGCATTTTCCAGGCCTGTGAATGAAAAAGGAAGCTTTCTAAATGAAGCCATTTACACAATGTGCTAGATCATGTTACATCTTTAGAACTGAGCGATATGGGTAATGTGAACACATTCCTAAGAAAATGGGAGGAATAATTTGTGCATTCAACTGTATACTTCTAGACCTTTACATGTATGTGTTTTTTGGCGAATGGATTCTTAACAGATAATTTTCACATTAATATTAAGCAGGACTATGACTTTTTTTTGAACCTCCATTTTACCTCGACAATTTGAGTTTTTCATTGACAACTTCAGTAACATTTTAGTACCCCTTTTATATTTCTCTTCTTTTACAGTAAATAGAAAACACTTTATTAGTTCTTGCAGTTTATGATTAAAAATTACTTCATGCTTTTTGACTCTTTCAAAATTGTGTAAGTTAGATATCTTCTATACAGTGTTAAAGGCCTAAGATGAGTTGAAATGAGGAAAGAATTTAAGCTCTCCTAGGAATACTGAGAGATGAAGTCTCATTTACAAACTTTAACTTCTAATTTTCTTTTATTAACTCAGTAGAGGTGCTTTTGTCAGCGTTTGATTATGGTAATAGCTCTCTGGTCTTTGAAAATGGGCTTTAATCTCTACAAAATAAGAGTTCAAGTGTTTATAGACTAATACTGCTTTAACAGCCTACACTGTTCCCTACATTGGTCACTTCCTCTACTTTTGAATCTGTTTATCCCATAAGTGATTTGCTTTATTTAGGTATTTTACAGTTCATAGTACTTAATGAGTGATAGATATTCTTTAGTTTTATTAAGTTTCCAGATAATGCAATATTATGCTTAAGGCCTACTGGAAGAGTTTGGACAGTAGTTAATAAATGCTTTTTCTTTTTCTTTTTTTTTGGGTCAAATCAAATTGGTAGGACAGTTCCAATAATTAACACATTGCATACTCTCTTCCTAGTGGTTATTTGCTGTACAAGATGTAGACATGATATCCTATTTACAAACACTATTAAAACAAATCCCTCTATTCATTAAGAGAATGTAACTATATATCTATCCTAAATAAATGCTTTTTCTCTGGATCAGGGTTACTGAAAAATTATTGTCAAATGCATTCTACTATCCTATAGTATTGAAGTAGGCAGGTGTTGGACTCCACTTAGTTCTCCTGTCCTTTGTCTCATTGTTATTTGAGAATGTTACATAATGGCATGTGTGAAGATATGCAAACTTGATTATCATTTGCATAAAATAAAACTGTGTAATTCACCCATTAGCAACACTAAATCAGAGCATTCTGTTGAGATTGCTTATCTCTTACACTCTTTTCCACCTGCTGAGCAGGGCTGTTGGTTAGCCTGTAGCACTGGGCTCACAGTGCTTTCCCCACCATCCACAATGTGAAGCTATTGACTCAATGCTGCATTCACCTTTTGTGATTAATATAGCTACATATTTAGCAAGAGTGTTCTCAGCCTGTAAGTACATTTATTCTATCTTCAGTTGACCTTTGGAAAATATGATAGTAGTTTGTGGCATCTGGGTGATGGAATTAAGGAAATGTAATTGGAATGAAAGAAGAGGGGGGTGGTACAGTAGGCTATCCCATTTTAGGCTGAACCAGATGTCTAGAAAACTTTCCTCTATGCTTATATTAACTCTTGCTAGTTTTAAAATCCTTTTCTTCATACGATTTGCAGGAACCACATACTCAAAGTTAAGCATATTTGGTAGTAAAGTAACTACCTGAGGGAAATAACAGTGCTTTTTGTTTTCAGAAGTGTAGTGAGACTTAGATGAGGCCATCCCTCCCTGCTCTTTATTTTAAAAAGATGGAGAGACTCAGTCATATATGCTGGGTTTTAAAATGGAGCCATTTAGCAGCACTTTGCTCCATGTATATGTTATGAATTCAGCCAAAATAACCCACTGATTTTGTGTGTTTTGAGGGGGACCTTAGATCCAGATTTCCTTGACCTTTGTCAAATTGCACCTTAAAGAAGACATTGTCAAACTGCTTTTCATTCCTTTGTTAAATGGAGGATACTTCTGTGAGGCCAAGCTCATATCCTCCCAATTAGAGCTGATTAAGCCTTTGTTGGTGTTCCACGTGCTGGGCCTGCCTCTGCGCAGTCCATGTCCACTGCTTTCTTTTGGATGCCTCTTTGTCTGCAAGTACCTGGGCTCCTAAAGAGATGAGGGCCATAGTCCCAGTGCTTGGAGCTAGGCATCCCTTTTCTTCATACTAGCTCGAGGAAAGTCACTTGATGTATAATAGTACATCACTTGCTTGGGTAGCTCCTCTGTGGACCCTGCTCACAGTCTGGGTAGAGAATTATCTACTCTTTTGTTTGGTAATAAACTCAGCAACAGGGATGATATAAATCTCTATTCAATATCCAGGCTTGAGGCCAAAGGAGAATAAAAGAGGTGTACACGTATCTCTCAACTTGTGCTTTGTTGGTTGAACATTTGTTGTATGTTGGACTCTGAAACAGTATTATCACATTTCATTCATAGCATGCCACTGAGGAACAGAAAGATATTCCGGTCATTTGCCTGAGGTTGCATAGCTAGTAAATAATGCAAGACACACAGTACCCTCAAATCCTGTACTCATTGAACCATGTCAAGAAAAAAGTATCTCAAAATGATACTTTAGTTTAATATTTCCTTTCCAATTTATATATTTACATTGATTTTTATGACACTGGGGATTGAAATCAGGCAGGACCTTTGCACTGACATACATCCCTACTGTTTAACAATTGAAAACAGTTTTTAAATAGCCTCTTCATGTGTTGTCCAGGTTGGACTAGAACTTGGTGATCCTCTGGCCTTAGCCTTCTGGTGTACTAGGATTATAGGATGCTTCAACATGCCTGCCAACAATATAAATTTTAAAAGATTTTTAAGGCACATATTTTAATGTGTTTAAGAGAGACGGTCTCACGATGTTGCCCATTTTGGTCTTGTTCTCCTTCTGGTTCAGCCTCCCAAATAGCTAGGACCATAGTGATACATGCTACCCCACCTAGCAGGACACATAGTTTTAGTTTTATGGTAATTTTTTGTAACAGTGAGATGTTACATGTATTTTAAGACAACTTTTTGGAGGTCTCACTGTGTCCTAAATGCTATTCTAGGTATTGCGGATATAGCAGTGAACATTTTTCCACTGACTCACTGAACTACTGAAGTAGCAGGGCACTTCTGAGAATGTCTTAGCCTGCTCTCAGAGCCTGAGGAAAATGTCAACCTAAACCATTCCATTATTAATAATTTGGAGGGGGGATTTCCATTAAGCCTTTGTGGTACTCACTGCTTTAGGCTTTCACAGCCTGTTGTAATGATGATAAATTACTTATACCTTTTCAGAGATGGTCAGAGTAAATGTAATTTTAGAGCTCTGGTCAAGAAAGCAAACAAACAAAAAACACTTTAAGATCTTAAATTCCATGCTTTTAACTAAAATAAGCACCTTTGAGAGGTTAAGAAATGACAAGCAGAGAGCACAGGTCACATTCTTGTTCAATACTTTTTAAATCCTACCTAGTGTGGTGCAGTGCCTGACATTTTCTCCTGCTTTTTTCCTCCAACCTGATAGATAGCTTAGTTTACTCCATTTTACTCTAGTTTGTCACCAGTTTGGAGTGTGGTTTAGTAGCATCTGGGAACTCCTGATCTAGTGCTGCAGTTATCTGAGCCATCTTCCAAGTGACTTAGTTTTGCTTTTTCTTCTAGAAAGCTTATGTCCAGTTTTCATTCTTCTGTTGATCATTATTGTTCCACAGAGCCTGATTTTCTGTTTTAACAGGACTATCAGGTTTTGGATGACTGACTATAGAGTCTTGTTTTTAAAAACCTTCCCAAATTGTAGTTTGTCATCTGCAGTACCTAAATGGTAGACACTTGCATCCCAAGTTTCAGGTTCCTTGATATGTGACACAGTAAGTGTTTCTTATCATGAGAATGGGAATTGAGGAGAAAGATCTTCTAGAAGAATAACTTGGCAAACTTTGACAGAGTTTTCCCATTAGAAGTGTTATTTATAGCAGGATCTGAGATAAAACCTGAAGCCTTATCTGTGCAAATGTCATCGCATCCTTTCTTCATTGTGATGGTGCTGAAATGTGTCTCTGTCTCTGTCTCTGCCTGTCTCTCTCTCTGTGTCTGTCTGTCTGTCTGTCTGTCTGTCTGTCTGTCTCTTTCTGTCTGTCTCTCTCTGTCTCTGTTTCTGTCTCTCTCTCTCTCTGTCTCTGTCTTTCTCTGTCTCTGTCTCTCTGTCTCTGTCTCTGTCTCTGTCTCTCTCCTTTCACTCCCTTTCTTCCTCCTCCTCCTCATTTTCTTTCATCTTGTCTGGTTCCTTAGCATATGTAACATTCTTTTTTACCTTCCTGAGACTGTTTCAGATGGAGGGCAGAAGAACTTTTTAGAGTACAGGCTTAATCAGTTTCTTAGTTATTGTCTCATTGCTGAGACAAAATACCCAACACCCAAAGTTAAAGGATGAACGGATTTTGTGGCTCTCAGTTTGGAGAGGCTTAAGTCCATAAATTATTGGCTCCAAGGCATGGTGATGTGGTAGGAGAGCATCACAGAGAAGGAACAGCACATGGCAACAAGAAGACAGAAGGCACCAAGCTGCCAGTAGTGATAGGTAGCTCCTTTCTCTTTCTTTTATCTTCTATCTAGGCTATCCGGTTTAGGGCAAATACTAAATCAATCAGTGGATTTATTTAGTAATCACATCCTTAATAATCCTAGCATCACACACTCTGGATCTAGCTACCTCTGAAGAAGCCCCACCAATTACTGCATGAGGCTTTGAGGGGGACATCTAAATAATCCATGACAATCAGCATAAAATTTCACTTAATCACCAAAAGATCATGAGGGCCTGATTTTCCCAGGTGAAATTTTTCCGATTAGGATCCCCATGACAGTGGGGACAGAGTGATTGTAAACTATGCCTTGTAAATATTTATTTAAGGTTATGTTTATGCTTTTACTCTGCACTTCTCCTTAGGAAGCGTCATTTATTTCCATTTTAGTTATCTGTGTAATTGTTTAATATCTGTATTCACCAAAGTTCAAATTACATAATAGCAGGAACTGTTGGTACATTGCTTCATATACACCATAGTAGTTTTTTGTACAATTCTTGTCTTAGTGTAAAGAGCACTGGGCTGGGACCTTGGAACTTGGTCTCCATCCCATGTTTGGCTGAACAAGGTGTGCACTTGAGCCAGTCATTTCCTGTATCTGGACCACAGTCTTCTCAACTGTGACATTATGGCATGGACGAGGGGAATTTATGACATTGCTTTCAGCTTTATGAGTCTCAGTTTGTGGCTGACTAAAGGGGGGAAGAATTGCATCCAGTTAGTTAGATGCCACAACTTTGTTGCCAAGCCTCCACTGATTCTACACAAGTGTCCTTTGCCTTGCCTTGGGTTGGGAATGACTGACCTATTGCTTTCCTGAGAAGTTCATGCCAGAATCCCAAGTCATCTCCTCTGGGACATCTGAAAGCTGTGTTTTTCAGACTTTTTTTTTCCTGTAGCAGTCGAATTCCCTTCAATGGAATGAAGAATTAAAACAAATTTGTTATGTGTGGGCAGAAGCCATGTCCACCCACACTTCATCCATGCCTGGATGGTTGCTGCATATAAGGTGGAGGAATCTCAGAAGGTGGTGTTCCACAAGGTAGTCAGAAGGTGCTCTGTTTGGAGAGTAAGTAGAGAGCAATTCTTGGCCTGTCTTCATCTGCCCCCATCACACCCTGTGACCGTTTCTCCAGCTCCACACTTCCTACACTGCTTCATAGATCATTTCAAATCCTCTGTGTTGGTCAGGTCATAGGGATTTTGACTTCTGTGACAACCACTGCTGTGTGAGATAGTTCAGTCTTTGAAGCTGGGAGCCTGAAATATACTTAGCAACTTCTTTGAACCCCTCTTCTATTGCTTCTAAGAAAATTTGAAACCTCTCCTTCCTGTGACAGTCTGGAAGACCTCAGATCATGCGATCTCTTCTTCGATAAAGGGAGCTGAATAACTGAATGAAACTTGATTATTCAACAGGAACTTATTACAGCTTCAATTCCCAATAAAACCACAATCCGCCAAAACTCAACTAAGTTGAAGTACATAGCTTGAATAGTCCTATAATCCTGAATGACATTATATTTATAATTGAAACTATCATGAGAAAGGAATTTTCGGACCTAGATTGTTCCACTGGCACCAATCCTAAATAGGGAAAAATAATGCAAATTTTAGATAAACTTCCAGAAGAGGGAAAACATTCCAAATAACTTAATGAAAATAACATCATCCTAGTATCTGTGATGCTAAAAAAAGCCCCATTATCTTTGACAAACATAAAAGAGTTTAACAAGCAGTATTAGTTATCTGATTTATATAGACAGAAGTATTAGGAGTTTTAACAGTTGAATTGATATTGGGTTCATTTCTCCCCTTATTTTCTGTTTTTCATTTCATTGTTCTCTGATCTTCATATTGTGCTTGGAGTGAATTTTGTTCTTTGTTTCCTGGTTTCTTTAGGTGGTGGTCTTCATCTTTGCTTAGAATCCATTTGTTTTAAATACAAACATTTATTGTTACAAATTTTCCTAACAGCACTATTTTACAAATACACATTTTGATATGTTGCATTTTGTTTAGTTCATTCAAAAAATTTTTTTTAAATAAAATACACTGTGCTATTTCTTTCTATCCTTAGTGGTTTTTATTTTTATTTTTTTATATTTAATATTTTTTATTGAGAAATAAATATGAATGAGACAGTTTTAGAGCTGATTAATAGGACAGTTTCGGGGCTGGAGAGATGGCTCAGTGGTCTAAAGCACCTACTTGAATCAAGCTTGGCAAAGCACAAGGACCACGGTTCGATCCCCAGCACCACATGCCAGCCAGCCCCGCCCCCTGGTGGGCTGAGCTGGCCACACACACACACAATAAATAAATGTAATAAATAAAAATA